>NW_024080719.1:1027786-1195362 GCF_003009895.1 Hyaena hyaena | reverse complement strand
AAAATACTTCATAGCATTAAACACAATTACTTCTTTACTAAACTCCAATGCCTGTTTGTCGTTCACCAACTTTCTTACCAACTTTCAAGAAAAAAAATGACTATTCCAAAGATTTCAAATCCTCTTTCAGAAATTACATCTACTCTTACCAAGACCTGTGCTGAAGTCGGATGCTTAACCAACTGAGCCACTCGGGTGCTAAGCAGTACTCAAAGAAGTGTGAGGGTAGACTCCTACACTGTTGGTGGGAATGTAAACTGGTACAGCCCCTCGGGAAAACAGTGTTGAGGTTCCTCAAAAAATTAACAGTAGAACTCCCCTATGACCCAGCAATAGCACTGCTAAGAATTTACTCAAGGGATACAGAAATGCTGAGGCATAGGAGCACATGTACCCCAATGTTCATAGCAGCACTCTCAACAATAGCCAAAACATGGAAAGAGCCTAAGTGTCCATCAATGGACGAATGGATCAAGAAGATGTGGTTTATCTATACCATGGAATACTCCATGGCAATGAGAAAGAATGATATCTGGCCTGTGTAGCAACATGGATGGACCTTGAGGGTGTTATGCTGAGCACAATAAGTCAGGCAGAGAAAGACAAATATCATATGTTTGCATGTATAGAAGGATTAGGAGGAACTTAACGGAGGACCATGGGGGAGAAGAAGGGGGGAAATGGTGGGGGAAAGGGGGAGAGGCAAACCATGAGAGACTCTTGAATACTGACAAAAACTGAGGACTGATGGATGTGGGGGGGGAGGGGCACGGAGGGGGGCACTTGTGGGGATGAGCACTGGGTGTTATATGGAGACCAACTTGACAATAAACTATTTGTAAAAAAATAAATAAAAAGTAAATTAATATATAAAAAAAGTACATATAAGTTTTTTTGGTTTTTAGGTTTGGGTGTTTTGCTTTGTTTTTGTTTTTGAAATGTGTAAGTCAAAGACTTTTTGTTTACTGTAGTCCTGAAATAAGCATCATTTTTTAAGTGCAGGTAATTCTTGATTTATAAACAACTGACTTAAAAAGCGTTTTTTTCCCCATTGAATGACTGTCTTCCTGTGTTCTTTCATAGAAAGACTCATTTTTTTCACCTAGTAGAACCATAGTACTACTTTTCTGAAACTGTTATTGGTGCCAGAAATTTCTTTTACTTTTTTCTTCTCTCTTTCTCATTGCCTTTGTTCCATTCTCTTATATCTAGCCTCCAATTTTATCCCACTACTGCTACCATCAACTTGGCAACCAGTAATGACAAAGTTAGCTTCTTTCCCATCCATAATAAGTCCTATTGCTCTGTTTTGTTGTCAGTAACTTAGTGGTTCTTAATTGAGGGTGTTTCTCCCCTCACTCCTGCCCACCCAGAGGATATTTGGCAATGTCTGGAGACATTTTGGGTTGTCACAGTTGGCAGTGGGTGGGAAGAAGTGTGCTTTTGGTTATCTAGTAGGTAGTGGCTGGGGATGCCACTAATCATTCTATAATAAATAGGACAATCAATCCCTCTTCCTTAACAAATGCCAGTGAAGACAAGAACTTGCATTAGCTCTCTTCGTGTGTCATCTCTGTGTTTTCTACCACTCTCTTAGCGCTAAGTTTAGACATCCCTCTCACAAGTTCTCATAATACCTTGTGTAACATTTTCTTCCACATTCTTTTTTTTTATAACTTTTATTTATAGATCTTGTCAACATGACTGCATACTTCTTGAGGACAGAGGTTGTATATTCATATTGGTGCCCCAATTTGTGGTATAATGCCAGATACATAGTGAGAGCTCCATAGATGAATAATTACGTGCATATATGACACCCCAGACTTCTCCATTACCTTTACGGCATTTCCGAAAACTTCCACTTGCTCACCTTTCTGTCTTGCCTTTCCTACCTCCACTCATTATGTATCTTATCAGATATTAGTGTGCCAAGCCTATCACTAATATATGTAGTTCCTAAAAATGTGGATCTGCTCATAGTTTTAAGAGCAAATACTGGCACTCCAGTGTTTGTTCACAAATGCTTTTTTTTAAAGGCAAGCAAGTGGCAAATACCATGGTTCATACATACAGACCAGCTACAGTCAACAATGCTTGTTGTTCTAAGGAGATGTCCCAAAAAAATTCTTTTTTGAGATCCTTTGCTGTCATATCCTTGCCCCATAGATTCTTAGTGTTTAACCTGGCTGGTGATGCCTGGCAACAATACTTGCCTCTCTAGCATGTTCTCACTTTGGCATGGCATTTGAGTTCCAGCCCCTTCTTATGTCTTACCATGGCTTCCTTGTATGCTGTGCTCAAACCATGCTCAACAGTCCCCTCACACATAATCTTTTGCACATACTGCCTGATACTGCCTATAAACACCCTTTCCTCTCACACATTCTTCTGTCTCAGTCAATACACATATGACATTTTTGAAGCTTTTCCTTAGATTCCAAGATTGAGTGATAACCTTGCTTCTTTGCATCCATAGCACGTTGTGCCTACCCTTGCATAGTATTAACAGAAAGGCAATTGCAATATTTGTCTTTCTCCCTGAGAGCAGTCTATGCTTTCAAGGCATTCCTAGTGCCTTGTGTGTGTGTGTGTGTGTGTGCAAAATATTACATATTACATACGTAAATAAGCATCGGTTGTGTGAGAATGGATGAACTAGAATGCCTCTTCCAACCTGCAAAAATTACACCAATCTGATTAAACCTTTCTGCTAGGAAATGGAAATGAATCAGTCCAAATGTTGAGAGTCTTTGGAGAAGATGGTATAAAGAGATCAATTTTATGTTCACTGGCAGGTTTATCAGCTTGATCAGAGAGCTACACCTCTAGATCATACTAGTTTAACCCTTTGTCAAGCTAATGACTTTACTGACTGGTACTTTAATGATGTACCCATGGCTTTAATTGAGGGTTTTTATAAACAATGTATTTTCAAAATATATTCAGTTTCCTCTGCAGAGAGAAGGAACTCCAAAACCAGATATGGTGATGATGATGGTACTTGCAGGCATTCTGATTTGTGTATCAAACTAACCAAATTCAGCAACTTCATTTACTGGTTTGTGAAAACAGTTTTTCCTCACCAAAGAAGGGGGCAGGGGAAATTATTTAAAATCTGGAAACAAGCTGTTGCTTTGAAAGTTGTATAAATATTTTTTAGAATGATAAAACATAATCCAAAATAAAAAGAGAGGTTGGATTTTCTTAGGTGAGATTAAGAATGACCATTATGATTTGCTTTGTTGTTGTTGTTTTTGACAGAGTCAAAACTAGCAGCTTCTATTCTGTTTTCTCCTGCATCTGCAAAATCTGGATGAGATTCCATTGTGAAGTTTTTTGAATTGGCTTTATGCTTGAGAGTACTTGCCTATATAGTGAACTTCGTAAAGCATCTAGAAACTTTTACCTATCCACTCAAGCATGAACTATAGACTTGACTATAATCAGATGATAGTAAATTCACATCTGGTTCTGCCACTTAGCAGCTGTGTGACTGTAGACAGGATACCTAACCACTAAGCCTTATTTTCTTTGTAAAAAAGATCAACGTGTTTGGCACATGTAATAATAAGCGGTTTTCATTATCATCTTCATTGCTGAAATCTTATTAGAAATTCATTTCATTAGGTTAAGAATCTCTTTAAAAAATTTTTTTAATGTTTATTTTCGAGAGAGAGACCGAGTGCAAGTGGGAGGGGCAGAGAGAGAGGGAGACACAGAGTCTGAAGCAGACTCCAAGCTCCGAGATGTCAGCACAGAGCCCCATGCAGGGCCCAAACTCAACAAACTGTGAGATCATGACTTGAGCCAAAGTTGGTTGCTTAACTGACTGAGCTACCCAGGCACCCCAGGTTAAGAATCTCTTTTAAGCTGCAATTTTCTTTCTTAAAAGCACCTTAACACTAATTAAGGCTTTGCGCAAATGTAGAAGTAGACAGTGACCCTACAACACAGCCTAAGGGCTTACTGTAAAAGAGTGGGAAGAAAAGATAGAAGGGAACTCTGAATGGCTGGATATCCCCCACAGAGTCCCAGAGGAAGATAAATCGTCAGGAATTAGACCTGACACTACTCAGTCTTGACCTCAGCTTTTGGTTCTTCTCAGAATCTGAAAGCCATTCCCCTAATCCTTCATTTCCCTCCTGGGGGGGTCTTCGACTGTCACATGTTAGGAGTGGTTTTATCTGCCCCTCAGAAAACAAAGGTACCTGATGATAGGGGCCACAGCACTTGAAGAACAGAAGGCAGAAATTGTGGATCAACTCTGCTAAGGGCCAGCACATAGACTTAATATACATTTAGAATGGAGGGGAGATGCCGTTTGGCAGTCCTTTGTTTTTGCCATAGAGTGGCATAGGCTCAGGCTCTCCCAGAACAGCAGAAACCAGCAAAATAATCATAAAGAAAAAAATAATTGAATAACATAAACTGTTAAGCCTACTGTATGATATCACACCCCAACATGAGAACCTGTCAAGTGTCGTATGCATTGTCAGATGTTTTGTGATGTCCCTAAAGATTACAAACAAACATCAGTAATGATAACAGCAGCAATAACAATAGTGTATTTTTGAACACACACTTCATTCCAGGCCCAGTGTAAGATGCTTTAGTGGATTTTCCCTCTTTTTCTCCACAACAACCTCGTGAGGGAGCTAAGTTGTTCCTGATCTTATACATGAGAAAACATGAAGACAAGCTGATTTGCACACAGCCACACCACCTAGCAAGTGGAGGTGCCAGGAGTGCATATGAACAATTGTACTTTGGAACGAGCTCTCTCAACCAACCACTGGGCTCTGCTGCTTCCTCCTTTGATCAGTGAGTCTGTGGCCATCCTTCCTGGAGGTTCCCAGCTAAGACATGGACCTGAGCTTATGCTGAGGGATCCCTCCCATGAGGTCTTCTCTTAAAGACTACAGAGTGATACTTTCACTTGTAACCTTTGCTCTGCATAAAGATGGAGAAAAAGAGACATCTTTTACATCCATAGCTACACTTGAGATGCAGAAATTGTATGCACTGCACAGCTACGAAGTTACGCTAGCATCTCCCAAAATTGCTTCCCATGGAAATGTATTTGACCACAAGCCTCCTTTATTTTCCTACCACAAAACCTGTTAACCTAGAAAGGAGAACTTTAAACTTCAGAGTCTAGAAAAATTTTAGGAATTAAGATACCGATTGGTTGGTTGGCTAGCTACCTGGCTGTCTGGCTGGTTTATCTAATTAGCCTAAGCATGATGCTTATAAATCTTGAGAATTATAGAACCTTGGCTGACCTCAGTCAAAATTATTTTGTACCAAGGTTTCTGTCAACCCCATAGGTCCCCAGCTTTTTATCAAAGTGTAACATACATACACGAAATGTACAGCTCAGTTAATTAACACATCTACTCTGCCCCCAGAATACCCCACACGTGTGTTTCTGAGGGCTGCCATAACAAAGTGCCACAAACTAAGTGACTTAAAACAACAGAAATGTATTGTTTCACAATTCTGGAGGTTAGAAGTCTAAAAGCAAGGTGTTATCAGGGCCACGCTCCCTCTGAAATCCTTAGGGAAATCCTTCCTTGCCTCTTGCTAGCTTCTGGTGGCTTGTGGGCAATCTTTGGCTTTGTTGGCTTGCAGCTGCATCATTCCAGGTCTCTGCGTCTTTGTCCCATCGTGCCTTTCCTGTGTGTCTTTGTCTTCACATGGTTTCCTTTGAAGGACACCAATCATATTGGATTAGGGGACCTCATCTTAACTAATTACATCTGTAAGGAACCTATTTCCAAAAAAGGTCATTTTCTGAGGTTAGGATTTCAACATGTCTTTTTTGGGAGGGGGGCAGTTTGGCCCAGATACCCCCGTGTTCCACTCCAATCCGTACACCTTCCTCCTTCACAAAGGTAACAGCAGGTTTGTAAATAATAATAACATTACACCAAATCAGTGGTCATGAGCAAGGAGATAATGATGTAGACACCCAGTAACATTCCATATGCTCTGCCTGGACATGGCATTTTGGCTCTCTTGGAGCTGCCTCTAAGTACTGATTTTGATTCTATTAATTACTTTATAACTTCTCTCCACTTTTGCATCCAGAAGTTTCTCCTAAACCCTCAGTCAACCTATTTGCATTTTAGCACTGTTATCTTTTCTATATTATACTAATTATTTTTCAAGTAGTTGTTTATAAAAGCCTTCAAGAACTGTTTTTCAAAATGAGCATTGCTTACCCATCTAACATGGATGGATCTAGAGGGTATAATGCTAAGTGAAATAAGTCAGTCAGAGAAAGACAAATATCATATGACTTTATTCATATGTGAAACTTAAACAAAACCAAGAAAAGAAGAGATAAACAAAAATTGATTGTTAAATACAGAGAATAAACTAGTAGTTGCCAGAAGAGAGGTGGGTCAGAGGATGGGTGAAACAGGTGGAGGAGACTAAGAGTACACTTGCCAAGATGAGCACTGAGTAATGTACAGAATTGTTGAATCATTATATTGTACACCTGAAACTATTATAATACTATGTTGATTATATTTAAATTTTAAAAAATCTAATAAAAAATCAGTATTGCTGAAAACTTATTTTTTTAAGTTTAATTTTTAAACATTTTTTATTTTTATTATTTTTTTAATATTTTTATTTCTAGGAGAGAGAGAGAGAGACAGCGTGAGCAGGGGAGGGTCAGAGAGAGAGGGAGATACAGACTCTGAAATAGGCTCCAGGCTCTGAGCTGGCAGTCAGCACAGAGCCCGACGCGGGGCTCGAACCCACGAACCGCGAGATTATGACCCAAGCGAAAGTCGGACGCTTAACCGACTAAGCCACCCAGGCGCCCCTAAACGTTTTTTAAAATTTACTTTTGAGAGACAGAGTGCAAGCAGGGGAGGAGCAGAGAGAGAGGGAGATAGAGGGAGACAAAGCCTAGGCTTTGAGCTGTCAGCACAGAGCCCTACATGGGGCTTGAACCCGTGAACCATGAGATCACGACCTAAGCTGAAGTTGATGCTTAATCAACTGAGCCACCCAGATGCCCTGAAAACATTTATGTTTTATATCATGGTCCTGCTTTCATCACCCTTGGAGATCTCTTCTTGCTTAATTTTGGGGCAGGGGTCTGGGCAGAATAGTATATTCTTGAAGTGTCCTTCCCATATAATGAACTGATATGTTATTGCATCTTCCTGAAGTTTTATCTTATCTACCTAAGAAATAGCAAGAGGTTTTATACAGATTACCACCAGCATAAATTTAATAAGATCAAAAATAAGCCTAAAGGTTAAGAGCATTCAGAAAAAAAGTGAAGAATTCTATAAATAAGAAGGCATTTTCCCCCCTAAATCATATCATTAAATTTTTAGGTTTGTATTTTTTTTCTAAATGATTCCAAAAACAGTCCAACTGGTTTGAATGAAGATTAAAAAAAACAAAAACAAAAACAGTCTTACAAACTGGTGGTATAAACCTTTGTAGCTAGATGGTTTTGACCAGTGAATGAATAAAAGCTCAGAAGCATTTCTATGACTTGCCAAAGTCACATTATCAGAGCTACCCAGGACCAATCAGCCATTGAAGAAAATTCAAAACAACCAGAAGACTTTTATTTTTTGGTGGTGGTGTTTTAAATTCTAATCTTAGGAAGAAATGCTATTGATCCTTATGTCATATTACTATAAAAATGATATATTTTGATCTGATATAAGAAGACAGGAATCTGCTGTCAAACACCAAAACAGATAAAGGCGGGGGGGGGGGTCAGAATTCTTTTGTGTACCATGTAATTGCTGCCTGACTTCAATCACTGTCCACAGTTTCACTGGAAGATGCACTGTGTAGGTAGCTATGAAAGCAATTTTAAGGCAGATTTTTATTTACACTGCAGATATACTTCACCAGCCTTCTCATTTCCCATAAAACATTTTATGGCAAAGGCAATTTAAAAAGTTTTTTAATTTATGTTTTGTAAAGAGGATAAACCAGAAACTAATATATCACACTTGCTACTTGGTGCCATATTGAATCCCAGAAATGACCTGGCATTATGAATGATCGTTCTTCAAAAGGATTAATGAATACATAATATTTTTTCTTTTTTTCTTTTTCTAGCCAAGGACCTTTGTCATCCATTAGAGCGGTAATCAAGAGATGTAAGTTTGGCTTTTCCTGCTCTGTATTTTCTTCTGTGATATTTTAAA
Organism: Hyaena hyaena; assembly: GCF_003009895.1. Classification (NCBI taxonomy): domain Eukaryota; kingdom Metazoa; phylum Chordata; class Mammalia; order Carnivora; family Hyaenidae; genus Hyaena; species Hyaena hyaena. The sequence goes on along the minus strand of NW_024080719.1, from coordinate 1,187,164 downwards.
TGATGGTCTAGATTTCCAGCAACTGATTGTATTTGATGAATCTTACAAAGAATCCAAAAACATAGCTTTTCATTTCTTCTAAGGAGTAATAAACCATTTTCGCAAGCAGATAGTTTTTCAGCTTTCAACTTTTGCTTATTGATAAGCCAGTTCCTCAGAATAATATTTTTCTCTTATAAAACTAAACTGTTTTAAAAAATCTGGATTATCTATCCAATTTTTATGATCTAATATAAATTTTATGTAACCATTTTCCATAGGTAGTGACATCTGATAGATATAAAAAATAAATCAAACCCTGTCCTTTTTAGTTCATTTGCTTCCACAGTGTTTTTATTTTCATTTTTTAACATTTATTTATTTTGAGAGAAAGAGAGCGAGGAGCAGAGGAAGGGCAGAGAGGGAGAGAGCATCCCAAGCATGCTGTCAGCATAGAGCCAGATGTGGGCTCGTCCCACAAGCCATGAAATCATGACCTGAGCCAAAATCAAGAGTTGGGCACTTAACCAACTAAGCCACCCAGGCACTTCTCCACAGTGTTTTTATGTAACGATATAAATGCCTGTGAAGATTGGCTCATTTCCATATACAAGACAGAAGTGCCATAATAGAATCCTCTCCAAAATGGTGTGTTCATACTTTCATCCTTACTTCTTGCTTAAAGTTTTACCAGCCCTCTTGGCTAAAACTTGTTCTTGGTGCAATATTTTAACAAGCTTTTTAACACAGGTCTCTGCAAAGTTCTCTTTCCAAATAGAACATATATTACCTATTATAAACAAAGATAAGGAAGGGATTTTTTTTTTTTTTTTTAACCAGCAAATGTGGATTTGTTCAAGAATAGCAGAGAATTGCAATCTGGGACAAGCAAACTATAGCAAAACCATAGGCAAGTCTGCAGAACAAAAGAGAGAATGTTCTTTTATAGAGAAAAGGTGGAGAGATGGGAAGGCTGTTATAAACAAAAAACCCATTGGAGTACGCTGAGGAGTGGCTTCTTCCTGGCTGAGTTATGGCTGGGCTTTTGCTGGGGAGAAAGACAGCCCTTCTTCCTCCTGATGGAGTAATAAAGTAGTATCTGCTGAGGCCCACCTCTTCCTGTTGGATTTGCATTTGACCACAAGTGATAGAGCTTGTCTCAACTCCATTCTTAATGAAGTTTCCCATAAGGAAGGGATTTTAGATGTCCTTTGCATTGTTTGAGCTGAGGTCACCACCTGAGAGAATGTATCCTAGTTTTAGAGACATAATTTGTAATATTTAGTGTAAATTTAGGATATCCACAGGTTCTGAAGAGCATACATTTGAACCATTGCTGTGAAAATTTTGTAAGGTGGCAGTACAGAAGGATATTACACATTTCTCACATTTTATTTTTGTTGTTGGTGAATGATATAGATGTGAGAATGCCATAGTGTATGTTGTAGGGAATTCGGATATGAAAATGAAAAATCCATGCCTTAGAGCCCTTTGAATTGGTGGGTATGTGGAGAAGACAGGGCACAGAGAGAATTTAAAAAGAAAAATTAAGGTCTGGAATTTAGGCAAGAATTTTTTGCTGGAGATATAATTTGGGGTAATCAAGGCAAAACCCAGCAGTAGCTAAACACTTCAAGAAAAAGCACAGAGGCTAAAGAAGATGACAGAGGATGATTCTCGGTAAGTGACATCTGATGCCAAGCTCTGCCTTTACCTTTACCTAAGGGAAAAGATGAATCACCCCAAAAAACTCTGCCCTGCTAAGGAGGAGAGACTGAGTCCTGTCTGTTGGCTTCTTACTTTTCCTCTCTTGGATTTTAGGACCTCTTTGTTGGGGATTGTAATTTGTCCCTGACTCCTCATAGATCCTCCAGGATGGATTTTGCTTACCTTGAGGCGCCTGTGCCATGCCAGACGTAGGGGGAAGGCAGCTAAGGTGGAGTGGGCAAAAACCAGGAGACAGCTGTGTGTTATAAGTCAAGAGAGGGAAGGTTTTTTAAAAGAATAAGTGAATCACAAATACCTCTTCATTCTGCAGCAAGGATAAGCCAAAGGGAGCTGAGAATAGGTCTTTGTATGTGGCCTTTAGGAGGTCAGTGGTGATCTCTGAGAGAGCATTTTCAGGGAACATTGAAGTTGGAAGCCACACTTTGCTTTAAATAATGAATCGAAAATGTGGAAGTTGGTACAGCCAGGCGAGGCTACTCTTCCATGACATTTGGAGGTAAACAGAAGAAGGAAGGGCCTAAGAGTGTCAGGCAGAGAGGAGATTTGAACATAGACTGTTCAGGATGAGGAAGCTTGGAGACATTTGCAGGCAACGGTGAAGGAATTGGTGGAGAGATCAGACTGGAGCATACAAAGAGGAAATCGGTGAAACGGGGCCATAGCGAAGAGGACAGGGAAGATGAAACAGGGAAAACTCTTGCTTTCAGGTATTAAAAAAAAAAGAGTAAACTAAGTTGTCTTCCAATTTTTATATATATCAGTTACTTTGTGTACTAAAGAAATAATTGTTGGTTGTATTTATTCCTGGATGCTTAGACAAGAACACCAAATATCCTCATGTGATGCCGTGTAAATTCAAAATGAAAAATAACTGAGTCATCCCCTTTTTCACTTTTTGCCCATTCTGTAAGAAAAAGTTATAAACAATTTTTGTCTTCCCCAGCCCAGTGAAATGTTTGTTGTACTCTCTCACACTTAGTCATCTTTCTCTGGCAAGGAGAAAGACATCATCACATTTTTAAAGTAATATTCCTTCGCTTGTTGTATTTAAAATTCTTCCTTAATGATACTCCTTCCAATCAAGCCTTGAGGTCCTTTTTGCGTTCATTGTCATGAGCCCTGAATACTATCGGTAAAAATCTTGAAAGTATTACTATTGGGTATATCTGGAATTTCATGCCTTTCCTTTCATTAACTTTTTAAGGGAAAACTGTATTCTGATATTTAGATTCAGCTAATACTCATTGCACATTATAAGTCAGGAAATGTTTACAAAAATTATAAAACAATGATCTTCATGGTAGATGTTAACCCCGTTTTACAGATGGAGGGTCACTGAGTTAGAAAGGTTAAATGGCTTCACAAGGTAGTCCTGAGATACGAATCCAGACTTCCTGACTATAAGGCCATTGAGCTTTTGACTCCACAGATGTTCTTGCTATCATGTCAGACATGTCGAACTCATACCCAGTCTCAAATGTAGTTAGTTATTTTCTTTTTTGTGATTTTCATTGGCAAGGTGGTACTATAGCAAGGATGCTTGTAATATAATGTGTTTATTCTTCCGATCATCTTTTAATCAGTAATTTTGAGTTATTTAGAATCAAGATTAGTGTCCAGCTCTCCTGGCTCCACAAGGAGTTAAACTGCTTCAAGGAAAAAACTGCTCCCAGCCCTTCCCATAATAGACCGTGTGACCCGAGATAATTCATTTAACCTTTCTGTGTCACAGCCTCCTCATCTGTAAGGTTGGAGTAGGATGATCACTGAGGTTCTTTCCTGCCTTATGATCCTGTTGGAGGATTCTTTATTAGTGCTAATGTTGCAAATTCAGATCTCAGCCTTTTATAAATAGTTGAATATGAGTTTGTTTTGTACTTAGAATTTAACCATATGAACTGTAAAAGCTTTAAGATAATTCTTATATCACTGCAAAACAATCCAATAACTTTAACTGCAACCTTAATCTGAAATGCACAAAACACTAGCTAGCAGTTTGTGTCAGGGGCTAAACAGAACATGTTCATCTGTATGGGGATCGGTGGCAAATTTGATTTTCCTGGCGGTAACTACACCAAATCTGTTTAATCTGGGAAGATGAGAATGAGGGGAAGTGGATAGTTGAGAAATTAGCAGGAAGAGTGTGAGACATTATATGAAAATCTGAAGTGTTTCTAGCTACTAAACTTGTTCAACACTGACAAAAAGTGCCAGTCATTCTATAAGGATGAAGAGAGATTTCATATATGAGTAAATGTGAGGGGGGAAACAATTCCAAGCGGGAGACAGGAAAGCAGTGATTCTCAAAGAATGTGGAGAAGATCTGCAATAAGGTTGGGAGACTTTCTCTCCCCTGTCCCGCAACCTCCAGAGTGGGAGGACCACTATGCTAACAGAGGGCTCCTGTCACTAACCACCACCGGTGTGAAGGGGGAGAATCCAGTGAAAAGCCACCAGTTTGAGAGAATATTAACAGACTTAACAGAATACCTGTTAAGTACTGTATTCACACTTTAAAATTAATCCCTATTGAAGTAGCAAATTGACTTTGCAAAATAGTTTTTAGACTTTATTTTTTTCACTTGTTAAAAACTGTAGGTAGATTTGTTTTTACTGGGGTTATGTGGGTGGATGTATCTTTGCCGCAGCAGATTTCTTTACTCTCTGAACCCGTGGTGCATCAACTTTTCTTTCCCGTCAGTGTGCGGAGTTGGGGAAAAACAGTGGCATGGCAGAACAGTCCTGTTCCTGAATTCCTTTTAAAGCATAGGCAACTGGTTCACTCTTTTTTTCTCCCTTTCCTCTTCTATAACCCCTTCTTTTTTTCCCTTAGCACTCATGAATAGTACACAGCAAAAATGCCCCGTGGAAGAGGTATGTTTGTGACAATAACATAATGTCTTTTGATAGTGTTGTGTCTGCTGATTCTGGCTGTCGTGATGGTGGTGATGTGATTGTAGCACGCTTGGTGAGCCTCTGACTTAATGAACCCATTCTTATGAATCAGATGCACCACTCAGAGCTTGAGCTTCTCTGTCCTCTTCTGTTCCAGTAAGCAAAATGCACCTCCGCTTGGTCTAGCTCCCGATAAAAATGTACAGTCACATCAGTTAATGGTATGAATCTAGGACTCCCGAGACACTTTGCCAGCCCAGAATAGGGTCAGGTGCCACAGCTCCAACTCCAGCCTCGGTTTCCTTTCCACCCTCCTCTCCCACAACCCCCCCATGCTGCCCAGCTTTGGCCGCCTGCTTGTTCAGAGAAAATTAGAAGTTAATAGAAGGAAGAAAGAAAGGATTCATACCCTCAAACTTTTCAAATCAGAACAACTGAAAAAGTAGAGTACTGGAGAGATATGAAGGCAACTGGTAGAAATAGTTTTTATCTGAAACAAATTCCTGTTTGTATGCATATCTGCAGTATAGCGTTTAAAGATTTTCTTAAAGGAATCATTAGAGTGTGCTTCTTGAAAATAGGAATAATGTTCTCTATTACACATATGCGTGATATGTGACACCATTTTCCAGATCTTGTGATTAAGACTTGATTCAGTTTTAAAATAAAATTTGCCAAAAGTTTAAACCATCTAGCTTTTTGAGTTTGAGGCTTGAAGGAAAAGACAGTGCTGCATATACATAATATATATTATGTTATATATATGTAAATATATATAGGCATATATAATATGTTTATAAAAGTGTTTTGAACAGTTTTAACATTCTCTATGAATGTAAGTAATAAAATAATTTAAAGGTTATAAAATTCTGGAAAAGTTAGAAAATAGATGAAAATTTGATCCCTTTCACCTTCTTTGCAATAGAGTTGTAAAAAAAAAATCACAAGAGTATATGGATTCAAATATTTAAAAATTTTTTCTGTCCATTGTAATTTCATGTCATCATAAAGCTCTTACTAAGCTTAGTATTAGTACTTAATAGCTATCTTCCTTTCTCTTTCATTCTTCAGATTATTTTCAGAACCACAGAATGTGCTTTGGGGAATTTTTGAAATCTATATTTTCTTATGTAATTCAAATATATAACCATAATTAATTTTATGCCATATAAACAGATAATTTTGATTTGCTTTTCTACTTAATGGGTGTTAAAATTCATACATCCTCTTTGATTTCAAGTATAAGTTAACTTTTTCCAATAATGTACCCTATAAAAATGTAAACCTTTATTAAATGTACTGATTTTGTATTATACCAGTTTTTTCTTTCTTCTATAGCTTCTCGGACTTCTTTTCAGAGCGAGCTTCATCGAGATAGGAGGTATGATTACAACATAGGTCATATATTCTGCTAATAATGAAATCAAAGTGTGCTGTCCGCAAGTTAAATATTTCTCTTTCATAAGCAATGTATTACATAAGCAATGTTCTACCTCATCAGTATATTTCCTAATTTAATCTATAAGGTCGAATGATGAAAAATTTGCTGGGAAAAGAAGCAATACAAACCTCAAAATGTTCTTTGGCAGTAATTAACTACTGAGGTTAATTTTGTAAATGTTTAGTAGGCTACTGGTATATGTAAAACATTGTTGTAACTGCTTCAAAGAAATGCTTTTACCTCCTAGCTACTTAATGTTGCAGAAATAACTGGATGACAAGATCAAAAATTGAATGGAAGAATAAGGAAAGAGAAAGAGTCAAGCTGGATAGACAGCTGAATGGATAAATGGCTGGATAGCTGGTTAGAGAGAAGGAAAGAAGGAGGAGGGGGTCATTGAATAGATAGGAGGAAGGACCAGTGGGTAGACAGACAAATGGTAGAATGGAGGAAGCGTGGATAGGTGGATAAATAGATGGGTGGAATTTTATAAAACAGAGTCCCTGCTTTCACATTTCTTACAGAGTATAGTAGAGAGTAATGAAGAATGAGGATTTTAGAGTCAGACATAATCAAGTTCAAATTTTGACTTCAGTGCCTTCTCACTGTGTGACCCTGGGCAAACTGCTTAACCTTTTCCAGCTTTTGTATCCCTGTCTTTAAAATGCTGCTAATCAGGGGCACCTGACTGGCTCAGTCAGTAGAGCATGCAACTCTTGATATTGAGGTTATAAGTTTGAGCCCCATGTTGGATGTAGAGATTACTTAAAAATAAAATATTTTTTAAATGTTGCTAATCATACCCATCTCAAGGCTGTCATAAGGATTACTATATGTGTAATGCTTATTATTTTTTTTTTTTTTTCAAAGTATCAAAGATCATCCTTTATTTGGTTTGGGACAAGGTGTTTTCCTTTAAATAGACAAACAATAGATGAAACATTCACTCCACGTATCTTGAATTACAAAGCCATGGATTTGGGCATTTTGGGGTTACCCTAACAGCAGCACCTTAGAAACTGGGTGAGAGGAAATACTACAAACAAGAGATTCTATTCCCTTCTTTCTAAATGCCACTCAGTGCCACTCATCATTAACATTCAGACCTTATAACAATTTTTCTGATTTGCACAATAGTTTGGCACTTTACTTTCTAATGCAGTCTCTCTCTTTAAAATATCCACAACAATCCCTGTGAAATACAGAAATATGCCATCAGTTATCCTTTTCTAAATTAAGTTGATTGTGTAATGCTTATTATTAACTAGTAATTCCTATTATTTAGTCAGACAAAAGCTGTAAGCAGAGGTTTTTAGGTATTGCAATTCACATTTAATCAATAAGCAGGTTCTACTGTTTTATGGGCTAGCATGAGAATATGTGTATATGCCTAGTTTTGATAATAACAGTGCTTTTTAATTTTTAATTTTATTTTCCATAGAGTGCTAGTGAGAGGCAGAGCAGATATCATCATCCCTCTTTGTTAAACGAGAAGATTGAGGCTAAGAGAGGCTGATCATTTGCCCAGGGTCATACAGTTGGTGTTTGTTAGGAAATCAGGCTGAATATAAAGTATAAACATGAGAATATAAAATCAGATTTTAAAAATGGTGAATCACTGTGTCTCCTCAGTATTAAAGATTAATTATCAAACTCATATACAAAACTGACCAGGAGCACAGACTCACATATCAGAATCTGGAAGTGAACGTGGAAAGATAACTTTGAATTGGGGTAGAGTTGGGTGAGGAGGAAAAGGATATTCTTTTTATACGGTATCAGAGTATATAATTTTTAATGGTAGAAAACTAAGCAGTTGGACTTCAGTGGTGTTCTTTTCTACCTTACCATATATTTATGTTTGTGGTATGGGCTAGATAGCAGAACCCTGGAATGAAGAGATTGTATGGGGCTTACTTAGTCCTTATCCTTGTCAACCAAGACAGAGCTAAATGAGCTCACGGTACATCTCTAACACTGAAGCCCAGAGTCCTAGAAGATGACTGTCATTTGCTCCCTTGATAGCCCAGGCCATTTCTGTGATTATGGCAGTTCTTATGTAACTTTGGGGGGGAGTTAGTTGTTTGCACGAACCTTTGAACACTTGCAGATAGATGGTAGCTTGTTACTGACCTGCAAGCCCTCACTGAGTTGTTGTCTGCTAGGCGCCCGGAGATTACCATTGTGGCAGCTGAGCCCCTGAGGCCAGCCTCGTGGTTTCCAGGAGCTCCACCCCCAGGATTGGGATTTCCCCCGCCTTCTGCAACAGGCCCTTGGAGGCCCAGTGAGCTGGTTCCTGCTGAGGTAAATAAATATCACATTATCTCTTTGCATTTTATTTTTATTTTTTTAATGTTTATTTAATTAGAGAGAGAGAGAGAGAGAGAGCACGTGCGCGCACAGGCACAAGTGAGGGAGGGGCAGAAAGAGAGGAGAGAGAGAGAGAATCCCAAGCAGGCTCAGTGCTTCCTGGGAGGATTCTCTCTCTTTCCTCTCTCTCTCTCTGCCCCCCCTCCCCTTGCTCATGTTTGCTCACACGTGCACTCTCTCTCTCTTTCTCTCTCTCAAAATAAATAAATAAAACTTAAAAAAAAAAAAGTCAGACACTTAAGTGACTGAGCCACCCAGGCACTCCTACATTTTATTTTTAAAATTAAGTCCAAAGACAAGAAAAGTGAGACATTTAACACTTTGACTATTTGTCCATAAATGTCTAAAATTTTCATTCTTTATTTTGCAGCTCCCACCATCTTATGAGCAAGTCATAAAAGAAATCAACCAAGTTCAAATTAATACTACAAATAATAATAATGCTGCTGCCACTCCAAGGCACACAATTACTTCTGCAACTCAGACTGACTTTTCAGAAGAAATAGACAACCATCTGCCTCAAAGCAGTGCAAGTAATTTGTCTTCCCTAATTCTGACCTAGTTCTAGGGAAGTAATCAGTAGGCTTCTACTCTTTAAAGTAATTTGCAGCTTATGCATAACTCTTTGAGCTCTGCTTCCTACTCAGTGTGATCACTGTCTGCTTTCTTTATTTTGATTTGGTGTGATTATTACAATAGATCTTCTCATGAGCGCAGGCCCAATCTCTGGGACTCACCCTGGTTCATATCACAGAAACATCATCCTTTCAACTCATGATTATATTACTGCTAATCCTCTGTATTCCCATTGAGAAGGATGGTATATTTAGCAATTTAACTTTGATAGGATGTTAAAGGTGGTTGTCCTGTTAGGCTTTTAAAAAGCATTATATTCAAATAACAGAGATGAGACTATGTTACTTTGGAGAAGTAAAACAAGAAATGTTGGAATGCTGATGAGAAAGAAAGTATTTGTGTGATAAGTCTACTGAGAATCAAAAATTTAATGGTACTTTAAAATATTTTGTGATGAATATTTCTTTATGAATAAATATAACTTGAACACTCTTGTGAGAAGATGAATATAAACATCTCCCTATTGATTTTGGAATTACTTTTTACTAATTAAGGAAACCAAAATCTCTTGATATTCTACATATGTATTTAAAAAAATCTGTGTATCTTCTATTTTTTTTTCTTTTAAATTATAATGTTGCAGCTTCTTTCTCTTGCTTTTCATCTTGTCAGCACCACAGGCACCTCTCAAGCCTCTCCATCCTCCCCCAGTGGTCTCAGCCAGTGATCGTCCAACAGATGCGGCACCTCTAATAGTCTTTGATATTTCTGAAGAACAGAATTGTCCAGAGAACTCCAGTGCTACACGATGTCCAGTGCCAAAACCAAGATCAAAAGCCAACCTCAGACCAGTAGCCAGAGATAGTCACATTAAAGAGCAAAATCACCAGAAAATCAGCCCTGTGGTCAGAGAGAGGGAATCCTCCCCGAGTGAGCCCCAGTCTTTGTTGGACAGCAGCACCAACGACTTGGATAGTCAGGCAGTGATGAACACTATGAACACAGAACGAAGCCAAAGTAGTGTTGTTTCAAGAATCAAAGCATTTGAGGGTCAGACAAATAAAGAAACCTCGGGACTGTCTGCAAAACCAGAAATTATTCCCCGCACACTACCCCCAAGGCCTGCTGTTCCCTCAGGGAAACCCACAATAGCTCCCAAACCGGCTGCTAACAGAGCTTCTGGAGAATGGGACTCCTGGACTGAAAACAGGCTCAAGGTGGCCTCTCGGGAGGGGCTCACCCCACACCCTCCACCACGAGAGGTAGGGAGCGTCCCAGTAACCAAACCTGAACTGCCAAAGAAACCAAATGCTGGCCTTATACGAAGTGCTAATCCTGAGATTCCTGGAGGGGGACCTGCAGCTGAGCGCCCTGATGGTGGGAAGAAAGTCCCAACTCCTGCTCCTCGGCCTTTGTTGCCGAAGAAATCGGTTTCTTTAGAAAACCCCAGCCCTGCAGCTTTGCTGAAACCAGTCACCATTCCTCCCCGACTCTCAGTGGCATCACAGGCCAAAGCATTCATGTCACTGGGAGAAGGACCCTCAGCCAACTCTGCAGTTCCAGCTCTGCAAAGCAAGCCTCCAGGGGACATTGACCTTATCAGTTTTGATGATGATGTTTTACCCACCCCAACTGGGAACCTGGTTGAAGAATCTGTTGGTTCAGAGATGGTTCTGGGTGAGTAGAAATCAGAAGTGGCAGGGAATGTAAACTCATCAGAGGGCATCTTGAATGGCACTGGATATTTTAGTTTCTAGGAAATAAGTTATTGAAGTCTGTATGTGTGTGTTGCACATGCATGTGTGTGTATAGAAGATAGAAACACAGAGAGGTTAAGAAACATGGAGCTGGGTAGGAGATAGAGACAGAGAAGGAAGGGAAAATATATATATGGAATGGGGGAGATGGAGAAAGAGGTAGACACATGTTGATGACTGTTACCTGAGCCAGGAATAAGCCGACTCAGTCTAGCAACAAAACTAGGTGTGAGGCTGGCTCCCTTTGGTGGGTGGAGATTCAAGCATCAGGGGGATGCAGAGGAGATTTTTCATAGATGGGAAATCATGCAGTGACCCCAGAAAGGCTCCTCAGATTGAACCGGCCCCACTGGGAGTGCCAGGAGAGGGCCAGCCCTGGGATGGACTCTGGCAAGAGCAAAGCAAGGAATGAGGACCCAGCCATATGTCACAAATTTTTTTCCAGTAATCTTCACAGAACATCTTCCCTTGGGAATGCAACAGTTTTGTAAATAAAGTGCAACAGCTGTAAGTTTCCTGCCAAGATCAGAACAATTAAATTTCTCAAGAGGAAATTCAGAGAGTATGTTTTCTTTCCTCACACTGTTCAGATAGAGAGTATGATTGTAACGCTTATCTTTGATTTATCAAAGTAAGCTGCTTTACTTGTCATTGAGGATTCCCTTTACTGCTGTTTACTTATTTGGGTAGATTTTGTGAACATATAAGCTTCCTAGTATTTTCAAAAGGTTAGCTGTCATCTTATAAATGTTTAACATGCATCAATGTGGCATAAGCTCTATGATTCAAAACCAGATTCTGCACAGCACAAGTGTATTTTAAATGATAACAAACATGTTTATTAAATATTTATCCTGCACGCATTTAACTGGCTATAGCTTGCCTCTTGTCTATAAGGGGTAGAAGGAAAGACGTTAGAGTATATTGAGATTCTGCAATGTTCCAAACCCTCAGCTAGATACCCAGATATACAACATTTAATTTCATACTTGCAGTCACCCTCTGAAAGGTATGGTTGTCCTCAATTTGCAGAAGAAAATGAGACTGAGCAAAATCAATGGGTAACCTGCCCTGTGTCCTAACACAGTTTTCAAGGCATGATTCAAACTGTATTTTTTTTTTAAGTTTTATTCATTTATTTTGAGAGAGAGCACACACACGAGAGCAGGGGAGGCAAAGAGAGAAAAGGAGAGAATCCCAAGCAGGCTCCATGCTGTCAGCATAGAGCCTGACGTGGGCCTCGATCTCATGAACCATGAAATCATGACCTGAGCCAAGATCAAGAATCAGATGCTTAACCAACTAAACCACCCACATGACCCCAAACTCTGTCTTTTTATTTGAGATCTGGTATATTTTTCATTTTATTACGTTACTACCCAACATTTTCATGAATTATTACACCAGGTAACACTGAAAACTTTTAAAGTCTTTGTTATGTCATTTTCTTACTTAAACCTTTTTGGTGTTACAAAGTTACCCATGGATGGGTAAATCCAACAACAGCAAGCTGTGAAGAGGTGGAAATACTACAAGCCAAAGACATACCACCTTTTGTAGAGCTGCTAGATTCTGTGAGAATGGCAACTTGGTTAATAACTGCTGAGGATTTATTCTGTGTCATCAAACAGATAATTACAGTCATCTTCAAAAAGAAGGCCAACCGTATACATTCAACATGAATATAGTCTCATGCTTCATACTCAGCCTTTTCTGTTTCTTGATTTCTCCCACTTCATTGCACAACATTTATTTATTTAGGCAGTCCTTTAGCAAAATGTGTAATTTGCTTGCCCTCCTTGACTTTAACCATTGCTCTCAACTGTGGAGTCATACTGAACACTTACTTTGTCTTCTTTCTAACCTGCACCTCCCATAGTAACACCATCATATACCCAGGCTTCCCTAGAGAATCCTAGAGATCATCTTCAAGTCTTCCTATCTGTCACACAGTAGCTGTTTGTTTGGACTTGGAGTGAGACAGTCCAGAGTCTACCACTTAATTGCTATGTGACCTTGGGCAATTTACTTGACCCCACAGTGCCTCAGTTTCCTCACTATAGAACACAGTAATAATATTCCTCATGGAGGTGATGCAAGGATTAAATGTGATTATGCAGGGAAGCACTGTCACATTGTCTGAAACATGGAAGTGCCCATTAAGTAGTAGTTATTTTTACTTCTTGGCCTTCACATCCAATTAGTTACCAACTCCTGCTGGTTTAGCCTTTTAGGTGGTTCTGGAGTCTTCCTCATCCCTCCTCCACTGTCCCATGTTAGGACTTTGTGACCAGATTACTGCAGTAGCCTCCTAAATTGAGCTGTTGCTTCTGTCTCAAACCCATCATCCTCTATATCATAGCTACCCAAGGGATTTTTTTCTAGAGTGTACACTGGAGCTTGTTGCTTCCCTGCTTACTGGCTTCCAGAGGCCTTTAGGATTGCCTCTGAATTCCTCAACATGGAGAGAGATTTTTGTGTATTGATTTGGGGCTTTGTGACTTTTTGATGGTATATCAATGGCATTGTCTTTGTAAGTAAAGTGTTATGGTCTCTTTGTGAAACCTTACTCAGTCATCTTGGCATTAGCTAGAAAATGGGAGAGAACACGAGAACAAGGAGAGGAACTCACAAATACGTCTTTCCTTCTTTTCCTTCCCTCAGAAATATAGAAAATCTAATAAAGTGGTTTTCATAAAATGAAGTTGCCATATTAATCTCAGGAAATAGAGATCAGAAAATACTGGAGCTATGAAAACATTGTAAAGATTAGAAAAATTATTAAAGGAAAACTCATAAAACAAGCAATTTAATATTGGATTCATTTCTTGGGTAGAATGCCTTCCAGGTTAACGTAATGGAGCTGCGAAGTATTAGCAATTCCTCTTCACACCTTTACAAATCATACCCAGTTGTCAAAAAAAAAAGCAGAATGCCTCTGCTGTCAGCCCCATTACACAGCCCAGAATAATAGTTTAGCAGCCAATTTCTGCTATTAACAGAACTCAAGGGAAGGAAATGACAGAAAAGCAAGCCAAGGATGGTGAAACTAATTATGATGACAAGCATATTATTAGAGACAGGTAATGGGCAGAAAACTACATTATCATCAGTGTTTTTCTCAGCCCAGTAATGAAGACCATGCGGATATAGGTGTAAAGGGGCCTACTTGTTTGGCAGCAAGTGTAGAATAATTGGTTTGGTGTGAGGGGCTAGAAGGAGGGAAGAATAAATACTGCAAATAAAGGTGGAGAAAATGCCATGGACGTTCCTTAGATTTGGATAGGAGATTTTTCTTTCTTTTTTCTTTTTCTTTTTTTTTTTGAGATGCTTTATGTCTTTTTTACTATAGAAACAAAAGCAAACTCAGTAATAGAATTGTGACATTGTGGTTCTTAACCCCTTCTGGATCACAGAACTCTGAGAATCAGATTATCCTGTGAATCTTTTATTTCCCATGAAAACAGCCCTTTAATTCATGTATGCACAATTTTCAGAGCTGCAAGGGCTCATTCTTGCACCCCAGTGAAGGGCTGCTACTACTATAGAGTATTGCAAGTAATCTCTAGTGGACTGCTTAAATAAATAAAGATAACATCCACAATACAGTGGAAAATTTTGTGTTAATTAAAAAGGAGGCATACCACCTATTACGTCCTACCAACCTCTAAGATACTATTAGGTGAAAAATGAAGGGCATGGATAGCATCCATGGCACTTTAGCTACTGTTTATGTGAAAACACACACATACCCATAGGTAGTTTCTTTGGAAAGATATGTAAAAAGTTGGTAACAAAGGTAGTCTTTATGAGGGAACAGGGTTGGCAGGAGAGGATGGGGAACTTGGTTTTCAAATAGCTAAACATAAGCAGAATTAGGATGAAAAACTGGGAGGGTTAGCTGTTGTCATCTTTGCTAGAGAGAGAGAGAGCTGCCTCCCATGCTGACCCTCAGCCTTGTGATGAGTAGAAATTTTAAAATAATAATACATGATTTTTCTAAATTTCTAATGGAAGCTAATTATTTTGAACTACGTATGTCTAAATAAGACAAATTCAAAAACATATGTATGCACATAAAACCCTATTAAATAGAATCACCGAAGAACCGTATCCAATAAAAAGTTTTAATTTTTCTAGTTATAGAAAGTTTTACAGGTGTTATTGCCTTTAAAAAGCAACTAAAGGAACAAGGATTTTCACTTTTCACCCTTATTTTCAAATGGTTTTTGGTTTGGTTGGTTGGCAGGGGAGTTATTTCAACTTAATCTTGTAACTTTTTTCTTGTGATTGAATTTATTTTATTGGATTTTTTCAGTTACAGAGTAACATATTTGCTGTAATATGTCAAACAATGCAAACATTTAGTAAAAGAAAAAAAAATTATCTCCCTCCAGTCTATCCATATCCTCAGAGTAACCACTGTGAACAATATTGTATGTAACCTTCCAAGTCTTTGGACATTTCAAACCAAAGCTTACAAACACGTATACATACCCGTACTTTTATCTACTTTTATAAACAGTTTTATCATACTATACCCTTGTCTTTTTTTTTTTTTTTTTTAAGAGAGAGAGTGAGGGGTAGGCAGAGGGACTGAGAGAATATTAAGCAGGCTCCATGACCAGTATAGAGCCCAACATGGGGCACAGCCCCATCACCCTGGAATGAGGACCCAAGCTGACACCAAGAGTCAGGCACTCAACCACCTGGTGGCCTGAGCCACCCAGGTGCCCCTGCCCTTGTCTTTTTTTTATTTAACAGTGAGATTTATGGACTTCTCTTCAGGCCAGTAGGTCTGACTCCTTGTTTCCTATGTTTATAGTTGGTTCAACATTTCCCCTGTTGATGCACAGTGCTTGTAGATTTTTGGATTCCTTTTTCCTTTACAGAAAATACCGCAGTACACAGTATCATAAACATTGCCATTTCTACTAGTGCTTTTATTTCTGAGGAATAAATTTCCAAAACTAAGACTACTGGTCAAAGGTTATGAACTTTAAACATTTTATTAGTACCAGTGATCCAGTTCCCTGGTTGGCAAATGCCTGGAGTTCCCAAACATGAATTGTCATCCTTGTTTTATATGTTGCCCACTTAGATTTCTGTTAGAAAAAATACCCCGTTCATAAAGAGACATAACAAGTAAACTTCATACTAGTGTAGCTAAAGAGAGATTTGTATACATACCATCATCAAGATAAAATTAGGACTCTGGTCCCACCTTCTTATTGAAGTGATGCTATTTGTCCTCCCAGCTAATCTCCACACCTCATCTGCATTACAGCCCTGGACATTGTGTAGACGAGAGACAGATGCTGAGCTCACTGACTCGGTGAGCACAGCTTGGGCAGGTCATCAAACAGACCCACTCCTGCCAAACAGCCCACAGCACTAGAACGCTGAGATTTCCTTGCTCAGTGTATTGAGAAAGATGTTTTTTTTCCCAGAGACATGTATAGTAGAATAATCTTATAAGATCGGAGTGCAAACTATTAAAGAGTAGCTAATGATATTTATAAAGACAGAGTGCATAACTAGGAAGGACACTGAATACCTTTGTTATATAAATTGTATTTATACTACTTCAAGTCCTTTAGGTTAAAAAAAATATATCATTGGACCCTTGGTTAAAAAAAAAATACACCTGACTGGCAGTAGGTGAGGTTGCACACTGTGCAGGATTTGGGGCAGGTGTCTGAGGCCATTCCTCCAACAGCGAGCATAATTTGGATTCCCCCTGTGCTTGGCCCCTCAAGGTACTGATTGGCAGTGTCTTTTTGCCTTTCCCTGCCCCCACCTTGTTTGTGTTCTCCCTCCTGGAATGTGAGAGATTGTAGGTGTTATAGTGGTTCAGAATATAATATGAGTTGAGAAATAGTTGAAGTCATTCCATGCTCAAGATTTTCTTCCCCTTCCACACCCACCCAAAACAACAGCATCAACTAAAAGTCTATACTAATAATCAACAGATTCTAGGTATCAGAAGCAGCTATTAGAGCAGAAATACCACTTGAAAGGTAGAATACAGTGAACGGTTAATAGCCTTAATCCTTTTTGTGACTTTTTGGTCCTTTTCCTAGTAGAAAACAAGAGCCCTGAGAGAATGGGATATGACAGCCAAGATAAGGGGGAGAGAGGGAAGTCAAGTCTCTGAACAAAGTCTCTACTGCAGCTGGAAATCAGTGGGTTCCAACAAGGGCCTCGGAAGCAGAGTAAAGGCAGTGATAGAGAGAGAGATGAACAGAAAGGAAAAATCAGCTCCAGGGAAAGGTCTGGTGTTTCTGTGTTTGAATAAAATGCATGCCAGGATCATATAGGGTCTTCAGATTCTTTCATTTTAGCTAGTATTACTCAGATGAACCATTCAGGGAGTCCACATTCAGGTAATATTTGCAGTAATGGGCTTTAATACAATTGCACCTATCCCTTATTATCCATTGCTGTTTCTTAGAGACCACGTATACATTATTCAAGTTGGAAGGACTATTAGAATGTGTGAAATCCAGTTGTTGGAAAGAACAACTCCCCTCCCTCACCCCCTGTACTTCGGTTTCATGCTGCGACCTGCTTCCCTTCTGCCCACACCCAGAGTCTCTAACCGTGCTCTACGTTTTCCTTTCTCAGTAGTACTTTTCACGTAATGTACCATGTGACCTATGTATCTATTATATTTATTGTTGATTATCTTCATCTCCCTGCTAGAATGTAAGTGCCATGAGGACTGGGTTCTTTGTTCACTGAAGTATTCCCAGCACCTAGTATAGTATTTGATTTGTAACTGGCATCCAAGCAGTATTGAGTGGACACAAGTGAAAAAAAGCAAAATACAAAGAAAGACATGAAGTTCTGCTCTTTTTGTTTATCAAAATACCTACATAATAATACATGTAATATAGTAAAAAATACACCAAGTTTTAATTATTACTGGAGGGATGGGATTACAGGAACTTTCTGCAATGTTTCCCATTTTTACAGTAAATACTCTTTTGGGGTAAAAAATAATGCTGTTACAAAATATACACTTAAAAAATTTAGGGGGAGCCTGGGTGGCTCAGTTGGCTAAGCGTCCAACTTCGGCTCAGGTGTGCGGGTTCGAGCCCCACATCGGGCTCTGTGCTGACAGCTATCTCAGAGCCTGGAGCCCGTTTCAGATTCTGTGTCTCCCTCTCTCTCTGACCCTCCCCTGCTCACGCTGTGTCTCTTACTGTCTCTCAGAAATAAGTAAAACATTAAAAAAAATTTTAGTTAGACCTAAAAGAAGGAGCTTTATTTGTTTTGTGAGGACATGGGTTACAATGGAAGAAAGTTATATTATTACAGGATCCTTTTTTTCAAGTTTGATACTGTTTTGATAATCTTAAGTTGGTTTTTTGAACTTAGACAAGACTTGCCTCACTCTGTAGAGGAGTCACCTAATTTTTTTTTTCTCAGTAGCCTAATAATAAAAGTTTTACCTGGCTGCCATCTGAGGGCCATTCCTAGGTGGTAGATAATAGAATAGGATTATACTTTACCATAGTATCTTCCCACCTACCATTGTTACTGGCACATGGAAGACATGTGAGCAAGTGGCTAGTGAGTGTGTGATGCCTTTCGTAGGATATGTAATGGTAGGGTTGCCTGAGAGCTGCGTTGAAAGAAAGGTCAGGTATCTAGGGGCTGAAACGCCTTCTTATCCTTAGCTCAGCTCTACTTGTATCCTGAAAATAGCTGGTCAGCAAAAGGTACTTATTGAACCACAGCTCATAATAGGCAGAACATGAATGCTGTTCATCAACAGGAGCTATGCTGTACAGTATTTTTATAGGGACTCTTTCCCTATAGTTAAGATTCCATAGAACAGGTGTAGAATTGCAGCATATATTCATTCTGCTTCTTTTTTTTTTAATGTTTTATTTATTTCTGAGAGAGAGAGAGAAAGACAGTGTGAGCAGGGGAGGGTCAGAGAGAGAGGGAGACACAGAATCCAAAACAAGCTCCAGGCTCGGAGCTAGCTGTCAGCACAGAGCCTGACGCGGGGCTCAAGCTCACAAACCGTGAGATCATGACCTGAGCCGGAGTCAGACGCTCAACCGACTGAGCCACCCAGGTGATCCATCATTCCGCTTCTTGTTGAATAAAAGTGAAAGAGGCCTCAGAGATCCTGTGTATTACAGAGAGTATCTATTATACAGCATTTATTTTACTTTTGCTTATCTACTTATTTTTAGATATTTCATCTTTTATTTTTTTAATGTTTACTTTTGAGAGAGAGAGACAGTGTGAGCAGGGGAAGGTCAGAGAGAGAGAGGGAGATACAGAATCCGAAGACAGGCTCCAGGCTCTGAGCTAGCTGTGTCAGCACAGAGCTCAATGCAGGGCTCAAACCCATGAACCGTGAGATGATGACCTGAGCAGAAGTTGAACACTTAACTGACTGAGCCACCCAAGTGCCCCAGATTTTTCATCTTTAAAAAAATGATATGGGCATTTTCCCAAAGAACTGAAAAGAGGGGCTCCTGGGTGGCTTAGTCGGTTAAGCGTCCGACTTTCGCTTAGGTCATGATCTCGCGGTTCGTGGGTTCAAGCCCCGTGTCGGGCTCTGTGCTGACTGCCAGCTCAGAGCCTGGAGCCTATTTCAGTCTGTGACTTCCTGTCTCTCTGACCCTCCCCTGCTCACGCTGTCTCTCTCTCTCTCTCCTAGAAATAAATAAAACATTAAAATAAAAAAAGTCCAAAGTACTTTCGAAAAGAATATTTACATTAAAGAACAAAGACTATTTCTTTCAGTAAAAAAGTTTGGTTAATTATGCCTTTGTTTGAAATACTTTCTCTAAACATATACTGTCAATTTTAAATGAATCAGTTAATATGGAGACATGCCAAGTCCTATATCCTTGCCCCCAGATGAAATATTTGAAGGAAAATGTCTTATGTTGTTTCCAAGATAAAACATTTTCCATTTTCATGTTAAGTGAAGTGTGGTTTTACTAAACGACTGACACTCTGCCGAGTACCTGTCCTGTGCAGGCACAGTACTAGATAGGATGAGGGCCCTCAGTGAGCCTGGGGCCTGCCTTTTCTGGGACAGGCACAGGCATGTGCTGGAGTAAAGGCCTTCTTTCCTGGGATTTCTGGGAGGCTTCACAATCGTGGGGAAACTGGCTCCTCATTTCAGTTGCCAGTCATTTTCAGGCAACACTTATGAAATGACTGTACTCCCATGAAGGATCGCTTCTACATAATTCAGGATTGTCCTGGATATCTCTCGTCAGAGAGGAAGAAAAGCCACATGAATTATTTACAGAGCACCAAGTCATTTCCTTTCATGAGCTCCGACTTTGTGTTTCTCTCTGCAAACTGAGATTTTGTTTATCCATGAATAGTTTTCCCTGGGGCATGAAAATATGACTCTTTAATTATGAATGAGGTTTTTTGTTTGAGTCCATGTTAACTAAAAGATGCAAAATAAACTGTGTTTTTCATTAGATCCCTTTCAGCTCCCCACAAAAACAGAACCAACAAAAGAACGAGCAGTTCAACCAGCACCCACCAGAAAGCCTACTGTGATTCGAATTCCAGCCAAACCGGGAAAATGTAAGCACTAATCTGCCTTCTTTATCTGCTTCTCCAAGAGCCTGGGGAAAATATATACTAATTTATCAATGTCTACTTTTGAAATTATGTGTAATCGGCCATTTATTATTATTTATAGTCAAAGAATATTTAAAAACAAGTTACTTTTTTCACAGTTCTTTAGACAGTAAATACGGATTTCATTTCTCTGTATCATCAGAGAGGATAGAGAGAGACTGAAACTCAGAACAATTGGAATGTCCTGTTAGTGCCTCTGGTAAAGATGGCAGGAAGGTCCACTTGACTCTCGAAAAATACAGGCGTGAACTGTGCAGGTCTACTTATATGCAGATTTCTTACTACAGTACTGTAAATAATATTTCCTCTATGATTTTCTTAACATTTTCTTTTTTCTTACTTCATTGTAAGAATACAGTATATGACACATGAAACATAAAATCTGTGTTAATGGGCTACTTAGGTTATCACTAGGCTATATTAGTCGTTAAGTTTTTGGGGAGTCAAAAGTTATATGTGGATTTTCAACTGCACCAAGGCGTCAGCACCTCTTAACTCTTAAGTTGTTCACATATGAACTCTAATTGAAACTGACAGCAAATAAAGTTGTGTGTATCTCTCTGGATACAGTATCTTTTTCCAGTCAGCCATACCCCAAGTATAAGTATGCATGAGTTGTGTGAAGAGCAGTTAACTAAAAATTATAAAAACATAATAATGTATAAAACGTATTTAAATTAGCATAGCACTACTTTTTCATACTATTTTCTTCCTCGATTTTTTTAATGGTACAATAAATGAAATTTTGTATGAGCCTTTGTACGTACCACAAAGAAATCTAATATTTATTGTAAAAGAGAAGCCAAGAGGACCAGGCCCATTTATTTGAGACCCTGGAGATTATTTGTGTGTGTGTGTGCGCACACGTGTGCACGTGCATGTACAGTGGGTTTCAAAGCATTTCTTGGCAACGCTTGGAGTGATCACACAGCTTCTCCACAAGCTTCTGCTGTCCTTTCATTTCATTCAGTGCATTTTCATAGACCAGGTGCAGCCTTGCTTTATTCTAACAGGAGGTCCTGCCACTCCATTCCTCCTCATAATGGATCACATGTCCCCAGTCCTTCACCTATAGCATCTCTGGGTTATTTTGTAGGCATACCCTGGAATGCCATGAAACCCCTTTAATTTGGGGGTTGGTTTCTGTATAAAATACTACCCAGAAAGATCATACTGGTTTTGGTCTTTTGATGGTTATTAATTGATGGCTCTAAGCCAAGTAGTGAGAAGATTTAACTGAGTTGCTGTGAAGAATGAGGAGGAAAAAGTCAAGGGTACCAAATTCTGGTGGTTCCTTGCTTCTTAGGAAGTTATGTGGTAGATTAAAAAACTGGAGGTTTATTTCTTTTGACAGCATTATATAGTCCATAAATCAGTGGGCTATAGAAGTATCACAGATGATATAGTTCATTGAGTTGCTTGCCTGCTTGCTGTTACCTTGTTAAAATGTCTTCTAGATTTTAACAAGTGTAGTGAAATATAATGATAATAAACATTGCTTGAAGCTCACGTGGGTTTTAAGTAATACAGTTTTTATATTTGAATTTATTCTTCTGCTGTATCAGGGTCCCCAAGCCCCCAAGTTTGATGATTACTCGAGGAACATAGTTATGTTCACAGCTGTGCTTTATTACAGCAGAAGTATACAAAGCAAAATCAGCAGAGGGAAATGGTGCATGGGGCAAAGCCTAGAGGAAACCTGGCGCAAGCTTCTAGGTGTTCTCTCCCAGGGGAATCACAAGGGCTATACTTAACTCCCCCAGGAACCAGTTGTGACAGCACAGGTGAAATGTCAACCAAGGAAGCTCATTAGAGACTCGATGCCCAAGGTTTTTATTGGGGGCTGGTCACATAGGCATCTCTAGCAATTTTGGCACATTCCAAAATTCCAGGTTCCTAGAAGGAAAGCAGGTATTTAGCATAAACCATAATCTTTTGTTTTATCAGTTCTGGGGATGGTGGGAACATTTCCAAAGCCCAAGTTCCCAAATTCCAGCAAGAACCAACCTTGGAAGCATGTCCTGAGAATAAGCAGTCTCAGGCCCTCTATGTTCATTCCTTTCTGCATACTTATAAATTGGCTTAATAGTCCTGAAATCCAGAAAAGGATATATATTTTTTAAAGTTTATTCATTTTGAGAGAGACAGAGAGTGAGCAGGAGAGAGGCAGAGACAGAAGGAGAGACAGAATCCAAGCAGGCTCCACACTGTCAGCACAGAGCCCGACACTGGGCTTAAACCCAGGAACCATGAGATCATGACCTGAGCCGAAAGCAAGAGTCAGACGCTTAACCATATGAGCCACCCAGGCACCTCCTAAAAAGGATATATTGAGGAAGCACCTTTGTTTATTTTTCGGACAAAGTTCCAGGAGCTGTTGGAAAGTTGGATTCCAAGTGCTGTCTGTGAGAGAACTGAAGTGCCTGTTTCTAGAGCACTGTTTCTATTTATACCAAAAATCAGCTCCCCGGAATTGTACTTATTACAGTCATTAAGCAATTCATATGTGCTTCAGTGTTGGAAGAACTTGGAATGGTCAGGCGAAGAAAGGAATAGCTTTGTGGAGCAAAACCTTTTGGTCTTCTTTGAACATGTCAGCTCTTTCTGCTTGAGATTTGTTTCTTTTGACTAAGATGTCCTTCCCCCAGATATGTGCATGGCTCCCTCCTTCACCATTCCTTTAGGTCTTTGCTCAAGTGCCACTTTTCTCATTGAGACCTCCACCTACCATGTTATTTGAAATTGGAAATCTCCACCTCCCTCCCCGCCTCACATCCATACCTGATAATCCCTATGTTCTTTCCTGCCAGTAAGGCATTTCCATTCTACTTTGATATTATTGCTACTTTGTACTCTTAATTGTTTGTCACAGCAATACAGCATCCTAAATGATTTCAGCATTTCCTTGTAAGAATAAGAAAACTGTTCCACAGAGAAAGTCTTCAAGATGGCAACTCAATTGAAGTGTTCCTCTGTGTCTTCATTTCCAGAGCAGCCCTGTCCCTCACTAAGAATGCTTGCCTGTTTCTAAATCATTGTTTTCCTAGTAGCTGGCCTGGGTATTTTCCTCCTTTTGAGAATGTTTCCTGGCTGGAGATAAAATAGGAACCTGACAAATCATCCTGTTGTTATAGGTATTTCATGTGAAATGAGAGCAGTGTTCATTTGAAAGAATGAAGAGAATTCCCATCTTCCCTAAGTGCCTAAATCAGTGTGTAAAAGGTGACTAAAGCCTCCTTCAGTATGTTGCAGTCATCCTCTCTCCAAGTGTGTTTGCACACAGATTTTAATTAGCTGCCACTAATTAAACCTGATCTTTTTCTTCTTTTTAAAATAAGTTGGGGGTATACTATCACTGAGTTAAAGATGTAGTTTGGATGTAAAGATCCTGTTTATTAAATTGAAGGCAATTAAGCCCATTAATCTGGAGCTAATGAATTAGAAAAAACATTTAATTATTTGGATGGGGAGGGTTGGATACACAATCTATTAAAGAAACAGCTTGCCATATTATAGTGAGCACAGGCTTTTGGGCTTCAAAACCCAAAATTACTAGCATTAAGACTTCATATAGCTTATATATTTTCTTCTCTGTTTTGGTTTCTTCATCTGCAAAATAAGTAGGATATTATCTAGCATAGTGCTGGCCAGTAGGACTTTCTGCAAAGGTAGAAATGTTTCAGAACTGTGCTATCCATTATGGCAACCCTTAGCCATATGTGGCTATGGAGCATTTCAAGTGGTAGCTATTTCAGTGTAGCTAGTGTACCTGAGGAACTGAATTTTTAATTTTATTTAAAATTATATTCATATTTATTATATATGAATAAACTGCCTTAATTCCTGGCACACTGAAGGTTGTCAAAAATGCTGGCTGCTGTTGTAATTATTTAGTATTATTTTTACTCCATATAGTATTCAGTAAAAGTAACTGATGCCTGCTAAACCCATCCATTTTCTGAAGTTTCCCAGCTCTTTCTCACTTATTTAGCTCTCCATTCTTGGTGTGGCTCTTTTATGACAGGCATTTTCCTTAGGAACCAAGCTGCAATCATTTCATCCTTTGGATCCCCAAAGGCCCTAAATTATTGATGAATTACTGCTGTTTTTCCAGGTTTACATGAGGATCCGCAAAGCCCACCTCCTCTCCCTACTGAAAAACCTATTGGAAACACTTACAGTGTAGTATCTGGAAAACTGAGTAATGTTGACAGAACTAGAAACTTGGTAAGTGGTTATTATAAATTGTCTTAGATTGAAGACCAAGCTATGCACTAATTTTAAATACTCAGCTGATGTCTCAATTATTTTACTGTTGACCTGATAAAGACCTTTATTGCAAACCAATTCTAAGCCCTGTGTACTTATTTAATGTGATGTTCAATATTTTAAAAATTCCTATAGGACAAACGAATTAGGCCAGTTCATTGTACTTCATCATAAAATAATTTGTCCTATACTGATAGAATGACATTATCTTTTACTAGCGCTAAATAATGAGGCAGACGTTATTGAAAATCTCTAAAAACCTTTAATATTTGTGGAAATAGACTGAGTCCAATTTTCAATTTTTATTTAAAATATCTAATTAGTGACACTTTAAGATAATTACCATAAGAATTTGTTAATCTGAAATTTAGGGAAACTTTTTTAAATCAAAAAATAGTATTTTTAACAATGGTAGTCAAAGTTTTAAAATATATATATATGTATATATATGTATTTTTTTAACCTCAATATCATTTCCCCATCTGCTTGAAACTCCCATATGATAGATTATCTTTTAAGGTTTATTTCTAAAGAAACTGGTTCCTTAACAAGTGTTGGCAAGGGTATGGGGAAAAGGGAACCCTCTTGCACTGTTGGTGGGAATTTAAATTTATGCAACCACTATGGAAAACAATGTGGAGGTTCCTCAAAAAAATTAAAAATAGGGGTGCCTGGGTGGCTAACTCAATTGAGCATGCAACTCTTGATTTCAGCTCAGGTCGTGATCCCAGAGTCATGGGATTGAGCATGGAGCCTGCTTGAGATTCTCTTTCTCTCCCTCTCTCTCTTTTTCCCTCTCGTCCTCCCTTGCTTCACATCTTTCACAGGTGAAGAGAATTAAGAGGTATAATTCTTTAGTTATAAAATAAGTAAGATACGGGGATATAATGTACAGCATAGGGAATATGGTCAGTAATACTGTAACACCTTTGTATGGCGACAGACAGATGGTAACAACTTACTGTAGTGCCCATTTTGTAAGGTATATAAATATGAGATCACTGTGTTTTACACCTGAAACCAATACAATATTATATATCAATTATTCTTCAATTAAAAATTTAAAAAGCAAAATTTAAAAAATTTTAAAGGAACAAATTCTTAACATCTCTGTACCAAATTTTCAGCTCAAATTTCATAATAGTTTTACACTGTGCATTAGCTATGCTTATTACACATGCAAACCCATCTAATCATCTAGTGAAAAGAGATTTCTTTGAAGAAAACATTAAATTGAATTAGCCAATATCAAGTTAATGAGATTTTCCTGTAGGCTGAAGTAAAATTTAGTGATCATTTACATTTTCGAAGTACCTGATAATAAATTTTTATTAAAACTGGGCCAAGAAAACCCAATAGGGGATGATAGGGCCCCTGCAATACTGTTGTTAAATAGAAGAAAATCCCAAATTTCCATGGAGGAAAGTTTACTTGAGCAGGTTACTGGCTTCTACTCTAAAGGGTTGTAAAAGAGAGTGAGAGGGTAATGAGCAGGCATATATATACATCATTCATGAACTCATATAATGGGCTTCTGTAAACCATAAAGCTCTATTAAAGTATTAGGTATTATTACATTTGGTGTTAAGCAGACCACAGAGTAACTCCCACATTTTAGAAAAACAAGAAGAGGAAGTTAGAATAAACCATCTGGAGAGGTAGTATAATCATAATTGTACCTTACATGAACAGGAAAATCCTGTCCTACACTGTTTACCAAGGAGTGCCAAAGCATTCTGTGCTGTCCTATAATAAATACACATCATGATAGATGCACTGGGTCTAAAGGAAGAAAGGAAACAGACCACAAGTGAAATGAATTGGCTAAAGTCACATATAATAGATTCCAGGGCCAGAAAGTCAAATTTACGCCTGAGAAATTCCTTTTGTTTGAGGATTACAATTACTGAGTGACTATTAGACCACAGACCATAAAGCCTTCAGATATCAGGAAAGATCTCTAGAAAGACTATCTCACCAGTGTAATCACCCATGAGGACAGGTTTGGTCTTTGTCAGCTGTGTCTTTTGATGAGGCACAAGACAAAAACTTTCTACTGTTTGTCCATCTTAAGTCAGGATGGCTATGTTATGAAATCTCCCTTTCTTCACCGAAAGGACAGGGACTCTAGGGTGAAGACCGTTAGGAGCCCCTGGAGCAGGAGCAGATGTTCCTGTGGACCCTGTTCTTCCTGCGAGGGCTTCCAAAGCTTCTCCTAAAGAGGCTGCCAGCCAGTGCAGGAGAGTCAGGAGACGCCACCTGCTGTGTATCAAGAATCCAAGCTGTAGCACAGACACTGGCCAGTGAATTCAGGGCCTAAGAAGTGGTATCAGTTCCCAGAGAAAGAAGAGAAGAAGCTTCTGCAGAGGCTGCTAAGTAATTCCAACAGACAAGAATGTGGTCTTGGAAGAATTACCTATCTTTTAAAATTCAGCAAAAAACTAGGGAATTCTTTTGAAGTTAGAATATGAGAAACCATTCCAAAGCAGGTGAACAAAAAGATGGTATCTACAGGGGTAGTACAGGCAGAAAGACCAGCTTCCCCAGGAACTAAAATGCATATCCGAACACATTAAAAGCCAAAGTTCAGAGATGTCAGAGCTGAAGAAAAACTACAAAAAGCAAATGCAGAGAGGCTCCGGTTAGGTGTAGAATATTGAAAAGGAGGAAATACCTAATCATTCATCTTCCAGAGCCTGTTGGCAGAACTCCTGCACAAATCTGGACTTTAGCAAACACTCGGACAGTGGCTTCTGCAGGAGCCAGTCCTCTCTTCTCAGTATTTATGTTCTACAATGTGCCTAACATTCCTGGACACTGTGAGCACACTGCCTTTTATTTTTTCTTGATTCAAAATTTTCTCATTGTGGAAATTTTGAGAAACCTAAGATCCTCCATAAAAATAACACCCCTGAGAGAAAAGTACAGTTAATATTTTGTAAAAGATTAGGATTATACAGTATGTAGTTAATAAAGTACATCATCTATAACTTTTTTTGTCAAATGTATACATCTGTATTTTTTATGTGCCCTCAATTACTAAGTTATCTAACAACTGTAGTTTTGAGAAAACCAGTAAGAGTTCCTGACTGTCTGCTAGAGTGTTTTTCTGTTTGTTAATGTTAAAGGTAGCAAAAGAAATCAGTGAGCTTTTCAAAATCATAGCAATTATTTGTCAGAAGCGGGGGAAATACAGGCAGCAGTGGATTTATAAGGCATGGATTATAGTATGGACCATTGCAGGGTTTATGGGCTAGTGACTTGCCTCACTACATTAACTGAACTCATTAGTGAAACCAAGTTTTAAGGGCAAGCTTAATTTGTTTTTAAAAATGGGATTTTGAAATATACTTAAATGATTGCAGTTACTGGCAATTAATCATTTGGTATTAAAGGAAAAGTTGCTAATATCTAATTTGAATTAAAACACAGTAGAAGTGAGTTTTAACTCCTTTATATGGTGAGAAGGAGGAAAACAGTGTGAATTATCCTGAAGATTCCCAAGCGACAATTAAATCTCCCTTAAAGAAAAGGCAGTGTAATTTTAAAGGGCTAGCACTTTCCCCCTTGGAGGAATATTATATCCTCCTGGATGTTTGTACTGTGGGCTTAGAAAGTAGGAAAGGTGAAAAAGGGAGACTCGATCAGAATTAGAAGTATTTAGAGAGGACTTTTCCCTAAAAAAGAAAACAGAAGTTTTGGCTTTGTGATTCTCTTAACTTCTCATTCAACCAAAGACCTGCAAACATTTTCTACGTATTATACTCATTTCCCAATCTTTGGGCTACAACATTGAAGAATCTGTTTAAGCAGCACAGTTTGAGTCCTTTCCCCTAAAGAAATCTTACTTTTGTTCTCCACACTTCCAGTTTCTCCCATATGCTATTAGGCTCGGATATTCTGCTCTCACCCATCTTATTTTTCAAATTATCTCCCTTTACTCTTTCTGATTTCTTGAGCCTTTTCCATTCCTCTTCACATACCTTCCTTTCAGGCCATACTTTAAGTTTCTATTGTGTTCTACCTCCTCCTAGTTCAGAAGCCACCACCCAAGGTATAAACCACCCAATGATGAGAGATCTACCTGTTGTAAGCAAAACAAATGAATCACCACCTCACTTATATGTTTAAACTTAGGAGCAGTGTGTATCTTATGTGTTGTCATGGGATAAATAAAGACCATTTTTTTAAAAATTCCCTACAGTGCCTGCTTAAATTGCTACTGTATAACCTATCATGATTTAAATATCATCCTTAAGACCTGATGAGTTTGCTGGGTGCATAACCACACAGTGCAGTTAGTTGGGCCGCTGGTCTTCTCTACGTTTGCACTTGTATTAGCACTTAACAACTGACATAAGAAGTAATAGTTAATATTGTTAAGTAATGAGTTAATATTGCTTAAGACTAAAAACTCTGAAACTACTTTCTATAACTCAGCTACATTTCCACTTAGAGATGTAGCCAATAAGTTCTCCATAATTCCTCTTGACAAGCTCTTGTTTCAGATTAACCTTAACTAAAAAGCATTGTCTGATACTTTCAGGAATCTGACCACATGGGTCAAACAGCAGGTTCTATGCAAGGACCCCCAAGGTTGCCACCAAGGTAAGTAAGTGTGGGAAAACTTTTAAAAAGTAAATTAGAGAAAAACTAATGACTCAGACTGGACTCTATTTTCTGCCAAAACTGAGTGTAGTTTGTCTAAGAAGTTTTGAAGATGCATTAAACTCATGAATTCTCTCAGACCACTAGCCTCTAGTCTGCTTCTGACAGCTGCTTGTAAGAATTTCTGCTCCTTCTGCCTTTTAACGCAATCCAGCACTTCACAGAGCACAAACATAGATCTGTATTACTTTTTCTCAACTAAATGAACAAGACTTTTTTTGAACCTGAAAAACTCCGCTTCTGAAATGTATACACGCATGTACTCACACACTTCCCATTATGAGAAACCAGCCTGGTTTTTGAAGGCATCTCCAAAGGGAGACAGGCACTAAGGTCAGAGGGGACCTGCCATCCTGAGTTCCAGGGCTATTTGAACAAAAAGCTGTGATGCTATCAGAAAATGTTACTATGCTGGAAATTATTTTTATCATAAGGATTATGGGAAGACTTTCAAAGTAGCAGTTGTCTTATTCCATTTTCAGAATTAGCTTTCTTTATATTAATCTAAATTAAGGTTTTAATAATAATTCCCATAACACAAATATTGGGGGAATTTGATGTTCCTTTTCTAATTATGTATGGACCCTGTTAAATGTACCTGATACCTTATTATTAGCTTCTCATCTCATACTTTAGAAAGTGCTTAGTCTTCTGAAATAGTCATGGTGTGTTTAAGAGTAAATAGGGCCTTGGAGAGCTCATGATAGGTAATGCTTGTTTGTCTTAAACTAATGACTCTCTAGTGCAAGATAAGAGGAAGCTGAAGCATCATGGCATTTCCTCTAATAATATAACGTTTAATATAGCAGTCGTTTGCTCAAAAATAGCATAGTGTGCATGTTTCAGAAATTGTATTACCCCAGCAGAAAGCTGTGTGTGTGTGTGTGTAAGAAAGAATAAAACAGGATCCTGATATTGATCAAACACTGACTCCCAGCTCCCTCATTGACTTTCAGACCTATAGATGGAAAAGTTACACCGACCCGACAGCCTCCTCCCAAGGGAGCCCCTGAGAGACCACCTCCCCCCAAAATTTCTGCAACCAGAGCATCAAATAAAAAACAGCCTTTTAGTCGGTCTTCTTCTGACATGGATCTTCAGAAAAAACAAAGTAACTTGGCATTTGGACTTTCAAAAGCCAAGAGTCAAGTGTTTAAAAATCAAGATCCGGTGCTGCCCCCTCGCCCCAAACCAGGACACCCTCTCTACAGGAAATACATGGTAAGTTTAGTCCTTAAAAATGTTTGTGGTCAAGAGATTTGTCCTAAAGTATATAAAAGATCTGTTATTCCTTAGAAAAAGATGATGAGACAAATGTGGACTTGTCCCTTGATGCCATGAGGGCTTTAGAGAAGTAGGCCGTAATAAAAATAGGTCTTTAAAGCAGGGTTTCATTATTAGAAGAAATACAGGAAAAGGAAGCAGGGCAGACAGGGATTGTAACCTACTGTCTGGCTTGACCAAACAGAAACTGAAAAACCTGACCCAGTGGATTATCCTGATGGAAGTAGCTCTGACAGAATTTATAGTTTATAACTTGATATAGTTTACATCTTACAGCTACCTTGCCCACAGACTAAACTTTCAAATGAAATACAAGGAAATTTCTCGTTAAGATGGGTGGTTTTTTCCTTACCTTCCCCTTTTATAAACCTAATTATCATGGCCCATTTTACAGTCACTGCTTAGAAGCTTTTAATCAATAATTGAGATAGTTGAGATATTAATTTTGTTCTCTTTGAATGTATTTTTTCATCATGTGACTTCAAAACATTTGTTCATTTCCCACACTTAAGTGAAAACAGAACTAATGTGCTCTTTCTACTTTGGTCAGGTTAGCCTAATAAAATGCAAAACAAATAAAAATGATAAGGAGAATAGAATTGTTAACACTTTTTAAACAATTGTGTGACAGTGGCTCCTAACAAATACAGCAATTAACAATATTATGTTATATTACATTTCCTCATTAAGGAAATTTAAGCCATTTCAGATTTTTCTAATCCTAAGAGGATATAGACGATAAGAAAAAGGTAGTATACTTCTTTTCATTTCCATTTAAACTGATGAATAAAACCCAGGGGTGTTCTTTGGGATAGGATACTTTAAAATAATAAATAAGAAGAGTGCTTGATGTGTTGAGTACTTACTATGTGCCCAATGTCATTTGAAACACTTTATATGTATTATTCCTCACACCAGCCCTCCCTGTGAAGTAAATACTGTTATTAAACCCTATTATACAAATTAAGAAAATAAAACACAGAGAAGTTGAGGAATTTGTTCAGGGGCACAAAGTCAGTTAATGGTAGAGCCAAGATTTGAACATAGATCAGCTGGCTCTGAGCCCATGCTCTCAGCCAGTAAGCCATACTATGAGTAGTATTACTAGCTGCAAAAACTCTACTAGCTTTGGACATTCTATGTTTAAGAACCTCATTCAGAAGAACCATATTTTGCATATGATTCTTAGCATGGCTGTCTAATGTCAGTAAAACATTTGGATAGCTCAAATTAATAAATTCAAAATGATAGTATATTAGAATAGTATGTCTCTGTATGAAATAATTCCTTAAATCTCTCATTTTTTTCCATGGCTGTCGTTGATTAAATTGCTAATCAGGACTCTGGTTACACTGGGAGCCTGGGACTTTTAACAGGGTTGCTGGGAATCAACACCACCCAACCCAGCCTTACAGGGCCCATCCTTGAACACTGAATCTTTGCTCCTGAGTAATCGAAGCCTCCCTTTCCTTGTTGGAAGTGAGCTTGTGTGATCACATTTCCTGGATATGCCCTCTGACCTGCAGTTATCAGTTATCGGACAGAATTTATCAAGGCAGGGAACAGAGTCCTCTGGCTAGGGTGGGGTGCAGATGTAAAAGCCCTTCTAAGATCAGACTGCTAAGTAGGAAGTGACTGGAGTCAGGGAATGAAATGGGCTTAAGCAGACACTTGGTATCAGAGAGACTCTAGGAGAAAAGGAGATTGAAGGCAAATGGAGGCAGTCGGTCCAGCACTACAGAGGAGGCTCTAATCCCCTATCAGCTTTCAGAAGACAGCCATTGAGAAGCCTGCAATAAAGACATGGCTTAGGGTCTGAGGTCAGTGAGGTCAGGTGCTGAGCATTTATCCTTTAAGCACTCAGGAGACTTGGTGGACCTTGTCCTACAGAATAGAACTTCCTGGTTGTGCTTGTTAAAGGGAACTTTTGGCCACATACTGCACATTCCCAAGGACTGTTAGCATCCATTTCTCATGAATGCCACTAGATCTATAGCCTGAGGAAGCCACGTCAAGAGTTTAATTGCTAGAGAAGTTGCACTTTAGGCACACATGTGACATCTCCACATTATCAACAGTTTATGAGGAGGTTGTTTGATTGTGAATAATCCTTTTATGGGTTTGTGTTTAAGCTATCTGTGCCTCATGGAATTGCCAATGAAGACATTGTCTCCCAAAACCCTGGAGAGCTCTCTTGTAAGGTAAAGTAGAGCTCTTTCTTTACTGACTAAAGTAAAAAATCACTGTCCTCTGTTACTGCTTTACACATTATTAAATGCTTTAGGCTCCAAAGATTAAAATGTGAAAAAAGTAATAATGTTTTATTAAATAATAATTGCTTCAGAGTGTGATATTATGCCTTACAGCGTGGGGACGTACTTGTGATGCTGAAGCAGGCAGAAAATAATTACTTGGAATGCCAAAAGGGAGAAGATATTGGCAGAGTTCACCTGTCTCAGCTAAAGATTATCACCCCACTTGATGAGCATCTTAGAAGCAGACCAAATGTAAGGAATTAATATTGCACAGCCATCATATCACACATGGCAGCACATTTCATAGAACTATTAATTATATCTCATCCTCAGGTTTTTATTAGCACGTTTATTTTAACCAGAGTAAAAATTACAGTAGCATTTTATTTCATTTTAAGAATAAATTACTTCCAAAAGACTTGCCCCTGCCATGCTAATCACTTTGATACACAGAATGACTACCATGCATTGCCTTCTTCTTCATAGCATGCTGAGTTACAGCAGCCAGAGCACTCAGTCATTAATATTCAACTGTGAGAGCTTTTTTTTAATAATGTAAACATGTTTACCAAAGTGCCCGAGATTAGTTTCCTAGCAGAATGGATAATTATTTTAAAAGGGGGCCTATAAATGCTAAGTCTGACATTAAAAAGCACTTCCCTTTAAGATTTAAGCTTAGAGTAAACCTCATTTCTCTGATCATAGCTCAAAATAATGAAATGAAATGTAATGCAACAGCCTAAAGTCACAGTTTAGGCCTAACAAATTTGTGGAGCCTGGGAGAATGCAATGATTATCGAAGGTCATTTGTTTAGCAAAGAAAATAGCATTGAATAATTTATAGAGGCATATTCGTAAAAGAGCTTCTTTAGTTATCCAGTTTAATTTTCACTATCTGTTAGTTAATGTGACAAACATAAAAAATAATACCCACCAATCATTTAACCCAAGTAAAGTATTTGGTTTGCTATTCATCCTAGTATTCATAATCTAGTCCAATTCTTTCTTCTTAGAAGGCAATTTATCTTTTGAATTTTGCCAAGAAACTTAAAAATTTGTGTCTTGGACACAAAGAAATGGAAAAACATTCCATGCTCATGGATAGGAAGAATAAATATAGTTAAGATGTCATTACTACCCAAAGCACTCTACACATTCAATGCAGTTCCAATCAAAATTGCACCAGCATACTTCTCAAAACTAGAAGAAACTATCCAAAAATTTGTATGGAACCACAAAAGACCCAGAATAGCCAAAGTAATACTGAAAAATAAAACCAAAACGGGAGGTATCACTATCCCAGACTTTAGCCTCTACTACAAAGCTGTCATCCTCAAGACAGTATGGTATTGGCACAAAAACAGACACATAGACCAATGGAACAGAATTGAGAACTCAGAAGTGGACCCAAAAGTATACAGCCAACTGATCTTTGACAAAGCAGGAAAGAATATCCAATGGAAAAAAGACAGCCTTTTTAACAGATGGTGTTGGGAGAACTGGACAGCAACATGCAGAAGAATGAAACTAGATCATTTTCTCACACCATGCACAAAAATCAACTCAAAATGGATAAAGGACCTGAACGTGAGACAGGAAACTATCAACACCCTAGAGGAGAAAGCAGGAAACAACCTCCTTGACCTCCACCGCAGCAACTTCTTACTTGACACATCCCCAAAAGCAAGGGAATCAAGAGCAAAAATAAACTGTTGGGACCTCATCAAGATTAAAAGCTTCTGCACAGCCAAGGAAACAACCCAGAAAATTAATAGGCAACCAACGGAATGGGAAAAGATAGTTGCAAATGACATATCAGATAAAGGGTTAATATCCAGAATCTATAAGGAACTCACCAAACTACACGCCCGAAAAACAAACAACCCAGTGAAGAAATGGGCAGAAGACATGAACAGACACTTCTCCAAAGAGGACATCCAGATGGCCAACAGACACATGAAACGATGCTCAGCATCCCTCCTCATCAGGGAAATACAAATCAAAACCACACTGAGATACCACCTCACGCCAGTCAGAGTGGCTAAAATGAGCAAATCAGAGAACTCTAGATGCTGGCGAGGATGTGGAGAAACGGGCACCCTCCTACACTGTTGGTGGGAATGTAAACTGGTACAGCCCCTCTGGAAAACAGTGTGGAGGTTCCTCAGGAAACTAACAATAGAACTCCCCTATGACCCAGCAATAGCACTGCTAGGAATTTACCCAAGGGATACAGAAATGCTGAGGCATAGGAGCACATGTACCCCAATGTTCATAGCAGCACTCTCCACAATAGCTAAAACATGGAAAGAGCCTAAGTGTCCATCAACAGATGAATGGATCAAGAAGATGTGGTTTATCTATACCATGGAATACTACATGGCAATGAGAAACAATGAAATCTGGCCATGTGTAGCAACATGGATGGACCTTGAGGGTGTTATGCTGAGCGAAATAAGTCAGGCAGAGAAGGACAAATATCATATGTTTGCACGTATAGGAGGATTAGGAGGAACTTGACGGAGGAACAAGGGGGAGAAGAAGGGGGGAAATGGTGGGGGAAAGGGAGAGAGGCAAACCATGAGAGACTCTTGAATGCTGACAAAAACTGAGGACTGATGGATGTTGGGGGGAGGAGGGATGGGCATGGAGGAGGGCACTTGTGGGGATGAGCACTGAGTGTTATGTGGAAACTAATTTGACAATAAACTGTAAAAAAAAAAAATTGTGTCTTGGAGAGCAGAGAAGATATGTGTTAAACTAGTCACAGCTAGGAATCTGATATTCTAACTTTAGGCCACACAGGAAAGTTCTCCTATTACTCATTTTCTCTGTTTTGATACAGCATTATCCATCTGTCACAGCCATCCTTCCTCTCTCAGAACACACTGATGGGTGACAGTGGGAGTGGCAGTGCCAAAAACTTTTCCTCAATGAAAAGAAGCTAAAAGAATTAGAAGTTGCTCTTTTTATAATAGTTCAAAGGTTTTCCACTTTAAACATTACTTTCCTTCCTCTTATACCATAGACTTGAAGACATCTGGCCTCCATTGTCCAACTACTGCTGATACCATAATGAAGCCTCCTTTAGAAAACTCTGGGTTGATGGCTAGTATTACATTTTTTAGAAAAATAAAACTTAACCTACTTGTAAGCCTAGTTTTAAGATACAGATTTCTAAAGATGAGTTATACTTTCCCCTGCCTTAGTAAACAAAAATATTGAACATTATCAGTTGAGGTTCCTTAGTAAACAGAAAATATTGAACATTATCAGTTGAAGTTGAGCCTGTGAAATCATAGGGGAAGTGGGAGATTGTTACTTAGTGCCTGGTTGTGAGCACAGATTTATGTTTCAGGGAGCTGGGTTTCAGTTCACTGTACATCACTCTAGGCAGTTACTGAACCTCTCCAAACTTTTTTTAATTTTAGAGAGAGAGCGAGTCAGGGAGAGGGAGAGAGAAAGTTAAGGTTCTGCACTGCTGGTGCAGAGCCCGAAGCAGGGCTTGCTTGATCCCATGACCCTGAGATCATGACCTGATCTGAAATCAAGATCTGGACTTTCGACCAACTGAGTCATCCAGGCGCTCCATAGGAACTTCATTTTTTTAATGTAGAAAATAGTTCAGATAACTCCACAGGGATATTTTTAGAATTGATTTATTGTATGATTCCATTTATATAAAAGTCCACAATAGGTAAATCCAGAAAGTAGGTTAGTGATTGCCTAGGGCTATGGAGAGAGTGCAGAGGGAATGACTGCTAATGGGCAGGGTGTGTCCTTTCAGAGATAAAAATGTTCTGCGCTTAGATTGTGGTGATAGTTGCACAATCTTGTGAATTTGCTAAAACTATATACACTTCAAGTGGATGGATTTTATGGCATGTGAGTTATATCTCAAAGATGTTTAAAAACTTAAAAGAGCGAATTACTGCATATAAGGTGTTTACCCTGGTGAGTAACGCATAGAGAATAAACAGCCTTAACAGTTTTTATTTTGTATCTGTAATTATGGTCCTATTAGAAAGAGCTTTGAGGGGACCCCTGGGTGGCTCAGTCCATTGAGTGTCCAACTTTGGCTCCAGTCATGATCCCTCCATTCATGAGTTCAAGCCCTGCATTGGGCTCTTTTCTCATAGCCTGGAGCCTGCTTTGGATTCTGTGTCTCCATCTGTGCCCCTCCCCCACTTGTGCTTTGTCCGGGTCTCTCAAAAATAAAGAAACAAAACATTTTAAAAAATTTTTTAAAAAGAAAGAGCTTTGAAATATATTCAATTTGCCTATGAGACATCCACCCTAATGGTGGGGTCCAAGTTGTACTGACCCCTTATGGCCAATGCTGTGTAGCCTGTTCTCTTGCCCTACAGCTGCCAGGCCAGGGTGATGAACAGCCTTGTTGGATCTATCCATGCATTGAAGATAGAGAAGGGAAACTGACTGGGAGGCTCAAGTTACTGTCCCACCGGTTCTATCCTCTCAGGCTTAGTTACATTCAGATTGTTGGGCCATTTGAAGATTCATGTTTGTGCTTGGTGTTGGGTAGGCCTGTGACTTCATTTTTTCCAAACAGATAGCCCTCTAGCCTAACACCATTTACTGAATAGTCATTCCTTTTTCCACAGATGTAAATCAGGGGGAAAAAATGAAAAATGACATATACACACATATAATAAATTATGTAAATAATTTTTAAAGCCCCTCCAGACTGCAAATATTTCATGGTTCCTTTCCACAATCCTGAACTTCCCATCATGCTCATTTATTTAGAGAAAAATACTGAGCAGCCTCTAAGAGAATTGTCAGGGTTACTTTGGCAAGCTACTGTAGTGAACTGCCATTAACCATTATGGTTTTTACCTAAGTTAGTATTTCTCTTTACCTAACTTGAGAGAATATAGCATGCCCCTGCCTTCATTTAATTCACAGGTTTGCCAGTGTTGACGAGTTTTGAGTTATAAGTGCAAATAATATCTTTTAGTCAAATTAGATGGTGAGGAGGAAGAGGAAGAGAATAAGCCTATCTGTTCATATTAAATAAAACTAAGAATAATAGTGATTCAGGATTTCAAGCTACATTATAAAGCTGTAGTCATCAAGGCAGTATGGTACTGCACAAAAACAGACACATGGATCAGTGTAACAGAATAGAAAACCCAGAAATGGATTCACAACTATATGATCAACTAATCTTTGACAAAGCAGGAAAGAATATACAGTGGAAAAAAGACAGTCTCTTCAACAAATGGTGTTGAGAAAACTGGGTAGCAACATGCAGAAGAATGAAACTGGACCCCTTTTTTACACCAGATACAAAAATAAATTAAAAATGGATACAGAACATAAATGTGAGGAAACCATTCAAATCCTAGAGAACAACACAGGCAGGTAAAACAACTTGGCTATAGCAACTTCTTACTAGACACATTGCCAGAGGCAAGGGAAACAAAAGCAGATGTGAACTATCAGAACTTTATCAAGATAGAAAGCTTCTGTGAAGTGAAGGAAACAATTACCAAAACCAAAAGGCAGCCTACAGAATGGGAGAATATGTACAAAGGATATACCTGATAAAGGGTTAGTATCTAAAATCTGTAAAGAGCTCAGCAAACTCAACACCCCAATAAATACATAGTCCAGTTAAGAAATGGGCAGAAGATATGAATAAAAACTTCTCCGAAGAAATCCAGATGGCTAACAGACACATGAAAAGATGTTCAACATCGCTCATCATCAGGAAAATACAAATCAAAACCACGATGAGGTACCAGCTCACACCTGTCAGAATGGCTAAAATTAACAATACAAGAAACAACAGGTGTTGGTGAGGATGTGAAGAAAAGGGAACCCACTGTTGGTGGGAATGCAAACTGGCACAACCACTCTGGAGAACAGTATGGAGGTTTCTCAAAAACCTAAAAGTAGAACTACCCTACATACGACCCAGCAGTTGCACAACTAGGCATTTACCCAAAGGATAGAAAAATACAGATTTGAAGGGATACATGCACCCTGATGTTTATAGCAGCATTGTCAACAATAGCCAAGCTATGGAGAGATCTCAGATGTCCATCAACTGATGAATAGATAAAGAAGGAGTGGCATATATACACAATGGAATATTACTCACCCATCAGAGAGAATGAAATCTTGCCATTTGCAGTGACATGGATGGAGCTAGAGTGTATCATGCTGAGTGAAAGAGGTCAGTCAGAGAAAGACAGATACCATATGATTTCACTCATGTGGAATTTAAGAAACAAAGCAGATGAACGTATGGGAGAGGGGAAAAAGAAATGGGGAAACAAACTATGAGGACTCTTAAAGATAGAGGACAAAGTGGGAGGGTTGTTGGAGGGAGGTGGGTGGGGGATGGGCTAGATGGGTGATGGATATCAAGTAGGGTAGTTGTGATGAGCACTGGGTGTTGCATGTAACTGATAAATCACTAACTTCTCCTGAAACCAATATTGCACTGTATGTTAACTAGCTAGAGTTTCAATAAAATTTTTAAAAAGAAAATTAATTTTTAAAAACTAAGAGTAACGATTGCTTATCAGTGAGAAAAGGTCACTCTTCAACTTTACTCTCCTCCTTAGCCAATCTAGGAAGTTGGCTAAATGGGTAGAGAATATTGAATTCTCTTTGCTAATGTAGTTAAAATTACTGTTGAATAAACCATTTAGATTAAATAGAAAATCTAGGCCAGGCATGGGACGTAGTGTTGGCCTTCAAATTAGAGAAAGCTTTCAGTAAAGTGGTAATAAATGTAATGGATTTTACTTTTTGTGAATTATACTTTTGTGGAAGTCATTAACTCTTTTCATTATGAAAGACAAGAGTATAAATTGCAGAGCTTTCTTCTTTTACCATTTTAATGAAGACTCAACTTTGAAGGTTCTGTTCTTGGGGTATAGTACTGATAACAGTTTAAAGAAAATCCAACCCTAGCAAGGTACACAGGTCAAGAAAACACTACTTCAGGGTAGAATGGTACCAGATGATTGAAAAACAAAAAAAAAGTAAATTCTTTTTTAATTACTCCCTTGGTTTTAAAAAAATGCTCGGGGATATCATAATTGAGAGTTACTTTTGTCCTCCCTTGGCAAGGACACATGTCTTTTCAACTTGATAATGATTTCCTTGTTTGGCTCAACTATGTGGTTTGCATCTTTTACTCAGAATGTAATTATGTCAAGAGGATTCTAATGAGAAAAAAAAATGGTCTCAAAGTGAATAGCAAATCCAGCATGCATCGTGCACACTTCATTCACAGCCCTGTTTTTCTCCCTAAGGATCCAAGCCATCCAAGCCATGCTCACAAGCCTGTTGACAATAGTGCCCCTCATGCTGTTGTTCTTCATGATTTCCCAGCAGGTAAGCACATAAATAATAAGTGGTAGAGCCTTAGGATCCTTGAGCAGACATCTTCCCTGAGTTAACCTCTCGAGGACATCTTTATCTTCTGTGCCAAAAGAGATTGGTCATCTTACCTCTCACCATGCTTCCTGATGGGTCATTAATACCGAACCGTTCCACAGAGCTTAGCTGCATTTCCTTGCCTTTGAAACCCCCCATGAGAGAGAAAGAGTTGGGGGAGACAGAAAGGCCTGGGAGTGGAGGGATTCCCTTGCAATGAACAAAGAGTGAATTGCCTACCAATTGCAGACTTTAACTCTTTAAAAACCATGTATTTAAATGCATACCAGTTAACAAGTATAATGAAATTCTTTTTTTTTTAAATGTTTATTTTTGAGAGTGAGAGCATGAGTGGGGGAGAGGCAGAGAGAGGGGGACAAGGGATCACAAGTAGGCTGTATATTGATAGCAGGAAGCCCAATTTGATTCAGGGTTCAAACTCCCAAACAATGAGATCATGATTGGAGCCAAAGTCAGATGCTCAACCAACTGAGCCACCCAGGTGCCCCATAATGAAAATAATTCTAATTTAAAAAGTGAAGGGGTGCCTGGGTGGCTTAGTCGGTTAAGCGTCTGACTTTCGCTTAGGTCATGATCTCGCGGTTCATGGGTTCAAGTCCCGCGTCAGGCTCTGTGCTGACTGCCAGCTCAGAGCCTGGAGCCTGTTTCAGTCTGTGACTCCCTCTCTCTCTGACCCTCCCCTGCTCACTCTGTCTCTCTCTCTCTCCTAGAAATAAATAAAACATTAAAAAAAAATAAGTGAAATAATTTTCTCCCAAGAATTGCAAAATGTAGCTTAGCTATTACTTATGTGATGAAAATACACATTTTTTGTAACCAATTTTTAAATACCTTTTATATCCAAGGCTACAAATAAACTACTTTTTTTTAAAGGTTTATTTATTTTGAGGAGGTAGAGAGAGAGGGAGAGAGAGAGAATCCCCAGAAAGCTCCACACTTAGTGCAGAGCCCACCAACATGTGGCTCAATCCCATGACCCTGGGATCATGACCTGAGCTGAATGGATGCTCAACCAACTGAGCCACCCAGGTGCCACTACGAATAAACTCATGATTTATTTAAAACTTCTTTTGATCTACTTGGTAGACTGATTCTTATTTTAGTGTGAGTACATGTACCTACTAAGGAGCTGTATTAGTCCCTTAGTTAATATTTTAAAATTGAAATGATTTTTAAGCATGATTGAAAATAATATTATATGTGTCTATAAAATCTTTCATTGTTCAATATGTATTTAGCAAAGGGTTTGTATTGGCCTAGTAGGAACTATTGGCCAACACAGTAGTTTTTTTAACCATCTTCTATCAATCGGTGCATGGTAAATACATCTAATTTGGCCTTTAAAAAGGAAGCTCATAATAACAATATCCCCCCATGAAGAATATATTATAGTTTTTAGGTCAATTTGATTGGTATAATCTGTTCTCAAAATCAATAGAATATTCTGCCTCAGTGGACAGAATTAAAAGCTACTTTGTGTGCTGCTTTAATCAAATCTGCAACCAAGAGAATTCATCATACATAATTACAATTTTATGTTACAGAGCAAGTTGATGATTTGCACCTCACTTCTGGAGAAATTGTTTATCTTCTGGAAAAAATAGACACAGATTGGTATAGAGGGAGATGTGGAAACCAGACTGGTATATTTCCTGCCAACTACGTCAAAGTAATTGTAAGTGGGTAGTGCTTGTTTAAATTGGTCATATGTTTGGTGGGTTCTATGTGACTTGCTGTGGAAAAAAACAGAAGCCTAGATTATTTTTCTTTTTTTAAGTTTATTTATTTATTTTTGAGGAGGCTGGGGCAAAGACAGAGGGAGGAGAGAGGGAATCCCAAGCAGGCTACACAATGTCAGTGCAGAGCCCCATGTAGGGCTTGAACCCACAAACCATGAGATGATGACCTGAACCAAAATCAAGAGTTGGACACTTAACTGACTGAGTCACCTAGGTGCCCCAAAGCCTAGATTCTTATATTCTAATTCTCTCTTTTCCATTGATCCCTTTGGTATTTGGAAAATTAAAAAAAAATAAAGGTTCAGCTAGGCAATGATTAATTTTATTATATTATATTTTATGGATTAATTTTAATATATTATATTATAATTATATTAATGCCTAAATGCTGTCTGAAATCCTAAGGTGAAAAATGACTGCAGGTCAACTAATGAACCAACGTGGAGGGTGGATAAGCACTAAAGGATATATATTAATTCTTTGAAACATTTAGTAAACAATAATTAAATGTCACTGGATAATCCTGAAAGAATGTCCCCAGAGGTTACCGTGCCAACTTTTCTTTGGAGTACATTTCACTTTTGGTTTCTTTCATCCTTTCCATTCCCATTTATTTCCATCTTAAATAAAAATTAGATTTGAGAATACTAAAGTACTTTCATTGGGGGTAGTGGACCATTAATGATGTTTCATTTAATAATTTCAAAAAATTAATTAAATGTCAGAATTTTTACACCCTCACAGCCTACAGTTATGTGAGCCCATGTTATAGAGCCCTAAGTGCTAAGCCCAGGTGGCTGGGAAATATGGAGATAATATCAGAATGCCACTTAAACATTTATATCAATAGGAAGACTATGACTCTGTCTCTGATGTAACTTATTGATACTGGAAAATATCAATAAAACTTAAATCATTGAGCATTAACAGCTTAGTTGAGGGGGAAAAAAGCCAATGATTTTCCATTACATCAGAAACTTAGAAAACAAATGTAACTGAAAACCTGTATTTTTTCAAATATAAATGAGCTTGAATCTCTTGATTATAAAATGTGTGTCTTAAAAATTGTCTAGTTTATATATGCCTTGATTCTTTGGACAATCTAACCACATTCTCTAAATTAATATTAAGAATAATGTTAGTTTTAGCACTCGTCCTCATTTCTCTTCTGCCCAAATGTAGCAGTACTTTAAAAAGCACAATTACCACACTGAAATCAATCACACTGAATCTGCCACATTATTGGTATAAGTGTTATTTCTAAACCCACAGGTTTAAAAAATTGTTTTAA
The DNA here is from genome assembly GCF_003009895.1 of Hyaena hyaena. Taxonomy (NCBI): domain Eukaryota; kingdom Metazoa; phylum Chordata; class Mammalia; order Carnivora; family Hyaenidae; genus Hyaena; species Hyaena hyaena. Next base: position 1,143,839 of record NW_024080719.1, on the reverse strand, counting down.
AACTTTTAGAATTTATCAAGAAGGCTGTTGATTTATTTAATATATAGCTCTAAAACTTAAGTAGTTTTCAGACACAGTGCATTATGGTCAATATTTTATTACAACCCAGCTCTGCTGAGCCCTGTAAATAAAGTATTCTATAAAGTACTTGCCACTTAGTAGATGCTCACTGAGTACTAATTCCTTTCTTCCTTCCTTATACACACTGAAGGAAATTAAAATGTTCCAGAGTTAATGAAAATAGAAGACATCTACAAGTTTGATTAAAATGTTATTTGGGAGGGTCACAAAGTATTGCAGAATTCTGCCAGCACTTGGAATATGTGTGGTAGTGTGTGAATGCTTGCTGCCTAGTTTCTGTCTCAAGTCGTCCTCATCTGATGTTTTCAACTTAGTGAACGTGTGAGAGAGAAAACTCAGTCCAGGGTAGGATGATATTAATGTGCTTATTCTGGCAAGTAAGAGGATTGATTGACTATTCAAGGAAGGTTATATCCCCAGTTATAAATTTTTTCAAAACCCAAATTCTGAATTTCTTACCTTTTAGTACCACAGGTACTACTTCATCAGCTTAATACCTAGCTAAACTGGTTAATTTCAATCACATATTTCGTTAAGTACTTAGCCTTAAATTTATCTAACAAAAATCTGAAAACATGCAATTATTGCCTTAACTTTGTCTTCACAGATTGATGTTCCTGAAGGAGGAAATGGGAAAAGAGAATCCGTGTCATCTCATTGTGTTAAGTAAGTTTTAATTATGTTCTTTTGCACCAAATGCAAAGGAGGCAAGCATTTCATTTATATCATAAAGAATTACCAAACTTAAACACTTCAGATGTGTGATCATTCACATTCTCAGTGTGTCTTTGTAATTAAGAGGAAAATTTTGCTTGTTTAAAAAGCCTGAAACAAGGCTTTTTTTGGAGGGCTGGGGGGCTGGCTGGCTCAGTTGGTAGAGCATGTGATTCTTGGTCCTCAGGGTTAAGTTTGAGCCCCATGTTGGATGTAGAGATTACTTATGAGTGAATTCTTTTTTTAAAATAAATGAATAAAAATAAAAAGCCATAGTGGATTAAAATTCTGATGAAAATGTGACATGTTGATAGACGCTGGCATGAACAGCACTCTGTCATGCAGGACATATAGACACATAGACAGCCATAGACTATCTCTCCTAGAGTTTCCTACAGCCTGGCCTGAGCTTGAGCAGGCACAGTTGCATTATCCAGTGCATTTTTTTTTTGGGCGGGGGGTGGGGGGCTTCTGGTGTTTATCTACCAACAGGTTTTTAGAAAGTTCAGATATTTTTGCTACAGAAAATATTTTAGCCTTATAGAAATGCGAACCCTACAAAAATTGCTAGGCATGTTGTATTGTTTTTAAGAGGAACTAGAAGAAAGTAAAGGAAGAGTTAAGTTGGAGGGGTCTTCCTTTATGTCTGAAAACCTTTCCATGAATTTATATGCCCTTTTACACACCACTGTAACTCCATTGTGATTTAAAACACTACCACATTGCAACTTTATATTCCAGTTAAATTAGCAAATTAGTGGAATTCACTACCTGCTGAAGACTGTAAACCTGTCTTTGAATAGGTCAGACATAAGGAGATGCTCCCCCGAGGACTTCAAAAAATAAATGCAAAGGTTACCACAAATAAGAACCTCTGATGCCACAGTAGTTGAATTCTACTTCAAGTTCATTTTTTGTCCTATTTTTAAGCAGTGTTTACTGTGTCAGCAGGTTGAATTTAAAGTGGGCCTTCACAGCCATTGATCCATTGACCTGATTTAAATCAGACTTTGATTGGTGCCGTACCAACCTTTTCTCTTCAGGCAATTGCATCTCTTCTAGACTGTTGCCATTGAAACTTCCTCTCTAAAGCCTTAAATCGAAAGTTTGGTATTAAATCATGCCTTTGGGAGATAAAATTTTATCTCTACTTTTATCTTCAGTCACAGTTGCAGATCATTAAAGGATTGTTCTCATAATCAGAAGTGAAGCCTTTTTAAAAGTGGTACAGAAATCATCTTTAAAACAACAGTGTTAGGTATAAAATTGTTATAATTTGCCCGGTTTCTATTTTCTTCAAACCTTCCAGTTGTGAAGACCATTTCTCTCTATAGATAACTCGCTGATGATTCAGCATATTATTGACCATACTCTGCCCAGCTGCTGCCCATTGCATTTATCCACAGAAGTTTCCTGTCTTGCCCTGAGATTCTCAGGGTTGGCACTCCTGAACTCAGTGCAGTTAGGATTGAGAGGGTTCAGATTCAGCCATGGATTTCTGGGGCCCATGCATACAAAGACATGTAATGAAGTAAAGGTGATCAAGAGATACACCAGTGTAGACTGGACACTGAATTCTGCATGTACTCTGTGACCTTGACGTTAGCCTTTTTTTTTCCTCTAGCCTTTTTGAGTTAATAAGTTCATATCTAAAAAGGACTATCATTTAGAAATGTAGCTTATACTTTTTCATGAAAAATTTTAAATTATGCCTAGTGTATCTTGTTCCACAGTAAACACAGAATAAATATTTATTGAAAGACGAAATTAAGGATTTAAAGCATTTTGAAAGTTAGTACTCTCTAGTTTAACTTACAAACGTGATCTTCTTTGTTCAGAGGGCCAAGATGTATTGCTCGGTTTGAATATATTGGAGACCAAAAGGATGAGTTAAGTTTCTCAGAGGGAGAAATTATTATTCTTAAGGAGTATGTGAATGAAGAATGGGCCAGAGGAGAACTTCAAGACAGAACTGGGATTTTTCCCCTTAACTTTGTAGAACTCGTGGAGGATCATCCCACCTCTGGTGCAAATATTTTAAGTGAGTATAGAGAATATGGTTTTTTTATTATGTTCTATCCGAATTCAACAAAACCAAATAATAGGATAATACTTAAGGGGCACCTGGGTGGCTCAGTCGTTTAAGCATCCCTCTTCAGCTCAGATCATGATCTTGTGATTCGCTAGTTTGAGCCTCACATCGGGCTCTCTGTTGTCAGTACAGAGCCTACTTCGGATCCTCTGTCTCCCTCTTTCTCTGCCCCTCCCATTTGCTCTCTCTCTCTCAAAAATAAACATACAAAAATTTTTTTTTAAATAGGATAATACTTAAGCTGCTTAATAATCCAAACTTTTTAAAGTAGAAAGAAAAATGATTTTTAAATGGTACTAGTTATTATTGGGATAGTCATTGTTGTGGTAATCTCTCTCACGAAGATCTAGTTTTGGTGTTTTAGGTCATTAGCAATAGCTTCATATCAAAAATGGCAAGAAATCACAGACTTTTTTTAATGTTTTTTAATTTATTTCTGAGAGAGAGAGACAGCATGAGCAGGGGAGGGTCAGAGAGAGAGAGGGAGACACAGAACCTGAAACAGGCTCCAGGCTCTGAGCTAGCTGTCAGCACAGAGCCCGACGTGGGGCTTGAACCCACAAACTGTGAGATCATGACCTGAGCCGAAGTCGGACGCTTAACCGACTGAGCCACCCAGGCACCCCAAGAAATCATAGACTTTTAAACAGAAGTGGACTTTCTAGTATAACTAGTGTGTGTATCCTCCTTCATTTTACAGTAAATGAAATAGACCCAGAGAGGATGGTACCAAAGTTAGTCATTACATGAAGAGACTGGTCTAGAGTCCCAGACTTTTTATTCTCTCTCTGTGGTTTTTCCCCAAATTAGTACACTGTCTTTACATCTGAAGTTTTAACTTTTTTTTTTTTTTTTTTTTTTTAATGTAGGCACAAAGAAACCACCCAAGACCAAAAAAGAAGATTCTGGTGCAAATTCTCAGGTAGGCTACTTGAATAGGTAACTGTAGTGAAAGCCAAGCTTCAACTCTTGGAAGAATATTAAAATCATAATTATCAAGAGAAAATGTTATAAACCATTTTTCAATTCATGTAGCAAATGTTTGAAATAAACTGGTAATACCTTTAATCTGTATAATAGCGCTCATGCATATGGGTTAGAAAGATATGCAAATGCTGATAGAAAACAAAGAAAGAGACATGATTGGATATTCACAAAAGATATACTATAAGTGACTGATATTACTTAAAAAATTTTTTTAAATGTTTAGTTTTGAGAGAGAGAGTGAGAGTGGGGGAGGGGCAGGGAGAGAGGGAGACAGAATCTGAAGCAGGCTCTAGGCTCTGAGCTGTTAGCACAGCCTGACACAGGGCTTAACCTCAGGAATGGTAAGGTCATGACCAGAGCCGAAGTCGGATACTTAACCAGCTGAGCCACCCTGGCACCCTGATATTAAAAAAAGTTTTAACTGGGGCACCTGCATGGCTTAGTTGGTTGAGTGTCTGACTTCAGCTTAGGTCACAGTCTTACAATTTATGAGTTAAGTTTATGAGTTTAGTTTATGAGTTTATTTACAGTTTATGGGGCTGATTTCCAGCGGAAAGACTGCTTCGGATCCTCGGTCCCCTTCTCTCTCTGCCCCTCCCCCACTTGTGTTATATCTCTCTGTCTCTCAAAAATGAATAAACATTAAAAAAAAATTTTAACCTTATTAGTAATCAAAGAAATACCTTGTAAAGCAGCAATAAATACCATTTAATCTATCCAGTTAACAGAGATTCAGTATAACTCAACACTAAGCAAGTAAGTATATTAATGCTGAAAAAGAGGAAGTACAGGGACCACCTGGGTGGCTCAGTCAGTTAAGCATCCACCTCTTGACTCCAGCTCCAGCCATGACCTCATGGTCTGTGAGATGGAGCCACGGGTAGGACTCTGCACTGGTGCTGCAGAGCCTGATTGATATTCTCTCTCCACTTTTCTCAGCCCCTTCCCTGCTCACACTGTCTCTCTCAAAATAAAAAAATCTTAAAAAAAGAGAAAGTACAAATTATTACATTATTACTGTTTCTCACTCTAAGAAAAGGATAAAAAGTGAGGCAAGATTTTAATCACAAAGATGGTCATAGTGGTGTTTTTATAATAGGAGAAAATCGGAAGCAATCTAAATATGACCATTATTAGGAGAATGTTCTGAGGCCACAAATACTAGATTTTATAATATAAATGTCATGGGAGGAAAATATATGTCATAGGGAATTTGAATATATAGCATAAAAAGACTACAAGGAAATATATCTGTTAACATGCAGTTGCCTTTAGGTGGTAAGATTATCTGTGTGGGTGGGTTCCCCCCCCCTACTTTTTTATACATTTTCAAACTTGCCAAATGTTTAGGAACATTTGTATTATTTGTATAAGGGGAGAGAGAGAAAATGGCTTAAAAACTCTACAGTACATAGCATGACTTCAGAAGTGTCTAAACTGAATAGGAATGTGGATGACTTCCATTGTTTTTTGCAACATATTTTAGAAGAATAAGCCTTCTTATTGTCATTGTTTGTCAAAATGTCACTGATAGTTGGGCTTTGTGTCTCTAAATTCTTTCATCCCCACCCACTGATAAACAGGGAAAAAGGTGACTACAGTTCTCCAAAAGGAAAGGTTCACATTGCTGCCTTCATGTTTTTTGTTTTTGTATTACAAGCCATCAATTGTTGCAAACTTAAGATGGGTAAGGCACTGTGCCAAGTGTGCTACGTACGTGATCTCATTTAATCCTCCAGCAGCACTTAAGTTGAACCTGAGGCTGGGTCTGGAACCTAGGCCTCTCTAGCTCCAACCCTTTGCCTTAGCATTATCCTCTCCTCCCTGCTTGAGCTCCTCAAACACGGGGTTCCCATCTTGACTTAGCAGAGACACCTTTTTTCAGAGAGAAACCTTCTTCTGATGTGTTTGGGGTAAAAGCACTCTTGTTGGAGCATTCCATCATACCCACCACATTTGGGTCATTACCCTGCCAGCCTTAGAGCTAACTACACCTCATAAAATTAAAAATATGAATTAATGAAGTCCCTTGCTATGGAACCTGATAGCCTCTGAATCAGGTAAAGACCTGGGATGAACAGCCTGCTCATAATTTAGGTAAAGAAGAGCTTCACTGAAAATTATGTGCTTCACCAGAATTTTCTCAATAGTGTCAAAAATACTATATGCTTTTACCTTATATTTTTAATGTAACAATTAGAAAAAAGTTTTTGTTAAGCACTGTATCTATACCTTAAAAGCAGAAAAGTTACAAATCCCATCATATCTGTTATTTAGAATTATATTCTTAAGAAAAACGTTACTGGACACTTTTATTTCTGAAAGTCGGTAGCAACATAAAATGTTGGGTGATTTAAAGAAGCCTTCAGGCTTTGAAATCTTATGACCCCTTAGCTTTTTTCCCCCACTACCTTTAAAGCTTTGTAGAAATCAATGTCAAATAAAATCTCACATTCCTCACCAAACTTCTGGTTTGTAACAGGATAATAGTCTTTCTGGAGAATGGTGTGAAGCACTTCACAGTTTTACAGCAGAGACCAGTGAAGACTTAGCCTTCAAGAGGGGAGACCGGATCCTGATCCTTGAGCATGTGGACTCTGACTGGTACAAAGGCAGACTGCGTGACAAGGAGGGGATCTTCCCGGCAGTCTTTGTGCGGCCCTGCCCAGGTGTGACAACTACAGAAATGACTGTTACTCTCTAAGGGGAACCCAAGGCCTTTGAAATGATATGTATTCCTTTTCCCTCTGGCTATGCTCAGTTTAACTTGTTTGCCTACATTTGAAAGAGTTGATTCATAAATTTATGGAGACTCCCTTCATATACTTTGTTGGCATTATGGGGGGAGGGGAGGACAAAAATGCCTTCACTTAATAGTGGCTAATTTTGTCTACTAAATGTATTTTTTTCCTGCTAAGAAAACATCACCTTTTTGCAAGTTAAATAAATTCAAAATTAATTGAAATTATTTTGTCTTGAGAATGAGAAGCAGGGTCGGGGGGTGGGGGGGTTCGTAAAATGTTTGATTTGTGTCTTAGTCTAATGTCATTCTATATATATTTGAATTTTGGTGTCTTCACAGCTGAGGCAAAGAGTATGTCTGCTTTAGCATTGAAAGGGAAGAAGGCCAAAGCCTTATATGATTTCCAAGGGGAGAATGAAGATGAGCTTTCCTTTAAGGTCAGAATGTGTATCTATCTTTAACCACATTAAATAGCTCTGAATTTTGAAGTGTCTTCTACTCAAGGGTGAAACATTTGGGTGGAGTATTGATCATTACCTAAGAATGAACAGATCTCAGACCCTAATTCTAATGCATGGAATTAGAGAGGTGAATAAGGCACATTTAAATTATCAGCAAGGTGTTTAGGTACTTAAAACCTTCCTACTTTGATAGCCCTATAATCCCCAATGACTTCCTTATTCCTAGGCCTTATAACATCCGACCTCAACAATATAGGAGTTTTCTTTTTTTTCTTTTTTTTAATTTTTTTAAATTTTTTAATGTTTTATTTATTTCTAGGAGAGAGAGTGAGAGACAGCGTGAGCAGGGGAGGGTCAGAGAGAGAGGGAGTCACAGACTGAAGCAGGCTGCAGGCTCTGAGCTGGCAGTCAGCACAGAGCCCGACGCGGGGCTCGAACCCACGAACCGCGAGATCATGACCTAAGCGAAAGTCGGACGCTTAACCGACTAAGCCACCCAGGTGCCCCACAATATAGGAGTTTTCATTCATCCCTAGAAAAGGATGGCTCTCTGCATGGCCTTGGCAGCCTGCTGCTGTCAGGTCTTTGAAATCAGATGGTACTTACTGCTGTTGGCAGCTACAGCAGTGTCCCTGAGACACTGGAGTCTTGTCCACAAAGACACTGAATTTGGGGAAATGATCCCAAAAGGTTAAGCTTCTTTGCAAAAGCTTTTTATTTTTTTAAGCCTAAAATGTAATCTTACTTTACTGAAGAAGTGCCTCTTCTTTTTTGTTTGTTTGTTTGTTTGTTTGAGTAAAAACGGAGTATTTCCATGATCCTCTTTCCCCAGCCTATACTGGACCATGGTCAGAGGACAGCATGCAGAACTGTTGTTCTAAGAAGGAGGAGGGGTGTGGTAGCAGTTGCTGTCTGAGCAGCCTGTGTCAGACGCAGGGAAATTCTCCATCATTGGAGATATGCAGCCAGAGGCAGGGCTGCAATAGGGAGGAGTGATTGGACGAGATGAGACTTGAAACAGTGGCTGCCCCCACACATACCTAAAACAAAACAGGGATCTTGGGGAGTCATGGAGTAAGGGGCATGCAGAGATAAAGTCTGTGTAAAGTTGCTGGCTTTCCTGTTTCATTACGGAGTTTTCCACTCTGAGAATTTCTTCTTTCTTTTTCATATTAAAATGTCATTTCTTTTTAAAATAATGTCATTTCTGGGGCACCTGGGTGGCTTAGTCCTCTCTCTGACCCTCCCCTGCTCACGCTGTCTCTCTCTCTCCTAAAAATAAATTAAAAATTAAAATAAAATAAAATAAAATAAAATGTCATTTCTTTTATTAAATGTCCATAAATAATAGCTATTTCTTAGTGCAGAATTACAGTTTGGCAACTCTGTATCAGTTCCTTTTTTCCCCCCTCTTAATTTCTTGGTCCTTAAAATCCAAATGTTTGGAAAAGTATATAGATGTTAGTTAATGTCAGAATAATAACAGACTTCATCGTATCCTCTAGAAAATAGGTCGTCTCCATTTTACAAATGTCTGACTGAAAGCAAGGTAGTTCTAGAGTTATATTAGTTAAGGAATTCTGCACGGCTGTCAGTATTGTTAATTATTAATATTTTATTAAATATTCACAGAATATTCGCAGAACTTTTTTTTGAAAAAGAAATTGTGCTAGCCATCAGAAAACAGACGTGGTATAGATCAGAGGGGGAAAAAAAAAGTTTCATTCAACTATTATGCTATAATTTAGGAACCAGAAGGAACTTATTTATAATACAAACTTTGAGCAGCCAAAATTTTTACAGATTTTGGCAGAGTAAAGTAAATTAATGACATTTGATAGTCAGCACTTTTCCTTTCCATTTTCCATAAAGAAAGGCCTTAAATCAAACCATTTTTCCAGAGGGCAGTGTACTAGTGCTACAAATAAAATCCATTTAGCCTGATAAAGATCTTCTTAAAAGTAGCCAGGGTCATCTTGAACCATTATAGAATCTTAAATCCAGATTCTAAGAAATGGTTAGAATCCATAAAGAACAAAAGAGTTTCAGGAGATAATTGTAAAAATTATGTCCTCATCTGTTGAGGAATTATAATTCTCACATGAATAAGACATATAGCCCCTTTGACTAACCTGATGAGGGTAAATCAGTGTTCTGAGTCAGGGAGCTCTTTCAAGACAGGAAAGAATGTAAATTTGATTGTGAAGCCACAGAAGCGTGGAAGCATAGACTAAACGGTAGAGGAGAATACCATTATGTGGAAGAATAAATGTAGAGTCCAAAATGCTCAGGATGTTTGGAAAAGGCAATTATAGTAAAAGCCTTTCAAAGTAAAAAGTCCACTGTAAGATGTGGTGGCCGTGTTGCCCAGTAGTTAGCAATTCAGGATTGCACTAGATTGGAATCCTGTCTCTGCCACTAACTAGATACACAACACTGAGGAAACTATATAATCTCTCTGGGCTTCAGGTTCCTTCTCTTTAAAATACAGAAGTCTTTAATGATCTCTCTTTAAAATGGCACAATATTAATTAGTAAGCACCTCTAGGATGCAGTGTTATTTAAATGAGTTAATTGCTATGAAATACACCTAAGGTAGGATATGACCTATTGTAAGCATAGGGCTTACTCTTTTACCTCCAAATCTCTGTTTAAATGTCACCTTCATTGGGGCATTCCCTGACTTTCCTAATGAGAAGTCAATCCCACACTGTCTGTCCTCTTCTGCCAGCTTATTTATTTGCCCCCCTACTTTAAAATTAGGTCTTTTTTCATTGTTGTATCCATAATGCTCAGAACAGTGTCTGACACATGGTAGGTGCTCAATAAATAATTGTTACGTGAGAAAAAATATATATATAATATATATGACAGCTAGTACTGTTATTAAAGAAGAATTTAGGTTAGGAGTAATTGGGGTGAGGGTACAAAATGAAAGCAGGAAAATAATAATGCAGCAAGGGTGATAAAGGCAAAAGAACAGGCTCTGAGGAGAAGTGGCATGCATGTAAATGGTGTCATAAGGTATAGATCATCTTTGTGGTGCATCATTTAATCCTCTGGGCAAATCAGGATCAGTGAGTTACATAAAGAGGAGGTTAACCATGCCTGTCCAGGTAGGCTGCTACCATACTTATTCTCAACAGAAACTAATCATTATTTCCAAATTTTGTCTTCTTACAGGCTGGAGACATCATAACAGAGCTGGAATCTGTAGATGATGACTGGATGAGTGGAGAACTAATGGGAAAATCTGGAATATTTCCCAAAAACTATGTTCAGTTTTTACAAGTCAGCTAAAGGTGAAGCTTGACTGTGTTCTTCAGCACAAGAACTCACTTGAACTATCACTTTGACTATCAGATATGTTTTTGCACTATTTTTTTAAATTGAATGAAATATCTATGCTGTACATGGTACACTAGAATTTTCTGAAAGCAGAATATGATTTTGTAGTCACCTTTCATTCACAGTAGAAACATGTACATGGAAACCCAGGAACAAACCTTGATGTTCTATGAAGGAAGACATCAAGCAGGATTAGCAAGGCAGACAGACACTTCCCCTGGGGAGAGTGTCAGGTGACATGGCAGCATGGGGAGGCTTACATCAGAAGTTGCACTTGGACATCCTTTCATCAGCACAAGGAAATTAACTATGCTTCTTCCATTTTTTACTTTAGTTTAAAAGGAGGACATTTGATATACTCCATGCTGTAACTATCAGGACATGGTTCGTAATCTCAATTTCATTGTTGGTATTCAGATTAATTCTAACCACTTAAGCTCATTATCCTTATTACCAGGGCATATCTCTGCCTCAGGTGAGGCAGTTTATTAACTCGTTGGAGCCTTTAAAAGCATGTGGTGAATCAGCTTGTGCTCATCAAATGCTCCTTATGTTACTAAGAATTTCCCCTTTGTCCAAGGATTTAAGGGGAGTTAAAATTTGATGTATCTTAGTCAAAAGAACCAAAACCATCTTGAAATGCCTTGCTGATATAACTAACCAACCATTCCATGTACCTGCCATACCTTCTCTCTCCCATGTATATTTTATGTTAACAGGGTTATTATAAAGCACATTTTCTGAATCTGCAATCATTCTTTTGACAATTACTGGTACCCAAAGAAAAATTCATTTTCTTTGTGTTACCCCAGTAATATATAAAAACTGTCTTGTTATAGTAGTACATTATGAATTGCATTATATCTCAGAATACAGAGCAACTAATAAGACAGAAAACACCAACCCCCCACAGCTCATTTCTTCCCACTGTAATCAGAATGGAAAGTAATTTAAGAAGACCAAAGGCTAATAGTTATTTCAGTTTTTTTCCCCCAGCTCATCCCTGCACAACTTATTAGAGTAAATAAAAAACCACTTTCCTGCTATCCATTTGTTATTGCATTCCAGACTTAAGATAAAAGTGGTTCTTTATGTGACTGAATCAATTACAGTTTATGGGCTTAAGCCAAATAGGTCGAAGACAATCTTCCAAATAGATCAATGGAATAGAATTTCATTGGAAATATAAAACACTTGCCCAACAATGTTCATGACTTTCTTCTATTTTTGAGAAGAATTCATATACTAGGCCACTGTTTAGCGTTTGTTATGATTTCCCATTGTCCAAAAAGTTAGGCAATCAGTTGTCAAACCATTATGTGAACACCATGTGGGATTCTGTAAGGGAAGAGATGTTTTACTTTGTCTTTGATGGAAATTCGTCTTCTAGTTACATGGTTACAAATGATTTGGGAATATGGGAGCTCTTTTTTCTTACATTTTGGTTAAAGAGGACAGTATAAAGAAAACTTTTGTCTAATTTCACTCAAGAGTAATTTTATGAGAAAAGAATGACTTAGCATTATCTCAACTAAATTTTTTTGTAGCAAGTTGCACAACAACAAGGAAGTGAGGGATGTGTCTGGAATAGGACAGGGGTGTGTTATTTTGCCTGTGTAATTTTAACATCATATATCAAAGATCATGAAAGCTTAGCTTTATTGGAGAAAAATATTCCTCTTAAATTTTGGCCTTGTGTTAGCAGAATGATAAGTGCAATAGTTGTAAATCTACTTGACACTTTAATAAACTGAGCTGAACTTTTAAAAAGTCCTTTTCTTATACCAGACTGAGTTTTTTGAGAATGGAGATGTTACCTTTGTATCTCCAGCCCTTTGCACCATGTAGGCTCAGTAAAGGTTGGTTGGTTGGTTGGTTGAATGATTGGTACATTGGTTGATTAGATGGAAAGCTTTCACATATAGCAAATACTATCTCAGATCCACCAAGATCCAATATTTTTTCTCCTTAATTCATAGACAAAAATCTGTATTGAAACAAAATTCACAGTTTTCTATCATTTCATTCCTTCATGACACCGTTTTTGCTTGCCGTTTATTACCCAATCAACTGACAAGAAGCCAGAATATTGCTCAGTATGGGTTTTCATAGGTATTTCCTTGTTCTCTATATTGATTGAACATAATCTTTATACTCAGTGAATTTCATAGGGAAAAAAATAGGAATATACTTTTTCCTTTCAGTAATTTTAGATGAAACCTAATATTGAACATCCAAGCCTACTCAAACTAGAATCTTCAAATCCTTTTTCTTTCGTGGACTGAAACTAGAGAAGTCATTTAATACATTTTTCTTTTCCTTTGGAAATACTTCAAGAAAGTTTTTTTTTTTTAAGATGCCCTCGTTTACATAGATGGAGGGGTAATATGATATATATGTCATTGGACTCATGGAAATCACAGGTTTTAAATACAGCCTGAAACATTTATAGTGAAAAACAATCCATGCATTTATCAAGATTTATTGTTAGAACTAGCATTTGAAAAACACAAAATATTTTTCTGTATGATTTATTATACATCAATACTCTTTTTAACAATAATTGTTTCGTTTTTATTCAGTTTCTTAAGCTTAGATAAATATACCTAGAGAAATAGTGATGGATATTTGAGCTAATTATAAGGGAATATTTGTTATAATCCTTAATAGTTTATTCCTTTCAATTAATGCCAAATGTACCTGGTCCATATGATTCATAATTCAATGCCATTTTGAATACTTAACAGTGAATGTTTTTCAAAACTAATAGGAAATCGTTTTCTAACCTACGCCTTTTTACTTCATTGTAATTATAGAGGGAAAAAAAAATACAAAGCCTAAGTCAGAACAACAGCACCATCTAGGGGCCTCTTTCCTAATTGCAAGCTCATCCTGTTAAACCACTGAAGAGTGCAGACCAGAGCTCTCAACCTACAGAGATTAAATGATTTGCCTAAGGTCATACAGGTATGGCAGAGCCTAAAGTGAAACCTAGTGACTTCCAGTTGAGTACTTTTTTCCTTTTATTGTGCTAACATGATACATTAAACAAGTAGATTTGATCTGTTTTATTGTTCTGCAAACATAACTTTTCAGATGGGGCCCCTGGGGAGCTCATTCGGTTAAGCATCCAACTCTTGGTTTTGACTCATGTCATGATCTCATGGTTCATGAGTTCCAGCCCCACGTTGGGCTCCACACTGCCAGTGAGTAGCCTGCTTGGGATTCTCTCTCTCAAAATAAATAAATAAACTTTAAAAAAAACATAACTTCTCAGATATAATGCTTATGATTAGAATGAGTTGCAGAGAACAAAGCCTTATATTTATTTCCTCTAAGGAAAAAAAAATTTCTGCTTAGCTTCTCAATTTTATGTACACAATTTATATTGATGTTACCCAGAAACTCAAACATAAATTGATCCATTAATGGGGATTCCTTTTCAGGTTAGTAGAGAATATATGAATTCCTGAAACATCAGATCACGAAAATGTGTGACTATAGGGCTGTGCTCTTGGTAACAGCAACAATTCCTAAACCTAGCTTTTCATGCACATGTAGTGCAAAACACTGTTGTATTTTGGAGTCTAACAGATTAACTCGGACACTGTTAAGATAATAAATTTGTATCTGAGTCTGGAATACATTCCGGAATTTTTTAAAAGGAATCTTAATTGAATGTAAGCCATGGATTGTTAATTTATCCTCAAATACTGTAAATTAGGCAATAACTCATGAAACATTTTTCAGGAAAAGTAAGAATTCAAGTTCAGAATTCAGAAAGGAAAATTACCTTTGGTCGTCTCTCCTCTTTTAACAGAAATCAGCTGATAGTCTTCATACCAAAATAGTGACCTATATTTAGTTCTGCTTTACAATTAGAATAAAAAGAGCAGTGTCATTTATTTCGTTGGTCATATCTAAGGTTTTTATTTAATAGAGCCCTGACTCAGAGGACCACTGAAGCCCACCACATTGTTCCCTTTGGTCTCAAGTAGCCAGCTGTGAGGAGCAGAGTTGTTACGTCCAAAGAGTATCAGAGAATTTAACTAACCCTTTAATTCAATACTCTACCTAAGACTATTCTATACAGGCATACCTCAGTGATACTGGAGGTTCAGTTCCATACCACTGCAATAAAGTGAATATCATGATAAACCAAGTTGAATGAATATTTTGGTTTATCGGTGCATATAGAAGTTATGTGTACACTATACGGTAGTTTATTAAGTGTACAATAGCAGTATGTCTAAAAAACAATGTATATACCTTAATTTAAAAGTGCTTTATTCCTGGGGAGCCTGGGTGGCTCAGTCAGTTAAGTGTCCGACTTTAGCTCAGGTCATGATCTCATGGTTCGTGGGTTCGAGCCCCACATCGGGCTCTGTGCTGACAGCTAGCTCAGAGCCTGGAGCCTGCTTCAGATTATGTATCTGCCTCTCTCTGACCCTCTCCTGCTCACGCTGTGTCTCTCTCTCTCTCAGAAATAAATAAAACATTTTAAAAAATGCTCTATTGCTAAAAAATGTTAACCATCATCTGAGCTTCCAGCAAGTCATAATCCTTTTGCCTCAGTCTTGATAGCTGCTGACTACTGAGGGTGGTGGCTGCTCAAGGTCTGGGTGGTTGTTGCAGTTTCTTAAAATAAGACCATAGTGAGCTTTCCCACATCCATTGACTCTTCCTTTCATGAACGATTTCTCTGTAGCATGTGATAGCATTTTATCCACAGAAGAACTTTCTACCGCTTTATCAACTAAGTTTTCAGAATGTTCTAGAGTTTTTGTTATTTCAGCAGTTTTCATAGCCTCTTCACCAGATGTAGCTTCCATCTCAAGACCCACTTAATTCGTCTACAAGAAGCAACTCCTGATCTGTTCAAGTTGTATCGTGAGATCGCAGCAATTCAAGCACATCTTCAGGCTCCACTTCCAATTCTAGTTCTCTTGCTGTTTCCACCACATCTGTAGGTACTTCCTCCAGTGAAGTCTTGAACCCCTAAAAGTCATCTTTGAGGGTTGGAATCAACTTCTTCTAAACTCCTGTTCATGTTGATAATCTGCCATCTTCTGATGAAATCACAACTGTTCTTAGTGGCACCCAGCATCATGAGTCCTTTCAGAAGGTTTTCAATTTACTTTGACCAAATCCATTAGAGGAATATATATTTATGGCAGCTGTAGCCTTATGAAATGTATTTCTTAAATAAGAACCCTCAAAGGTCAAAATTATTCCTTGATCCATGGGCCACAGAATGCAATGTTGTTAGCAGGTATGAAAACAACATTAATCTTGTATTTCTCCATCAAAGTTTGACCAGGTATATCGTCAGTGAGCAGTAATATTTTGAAAGGAATCTTCTCTGAGTAATGGGTCTCAACAGTGGGTTTAAAATATTCAGTAAACCATGTTGTAAACAGATGTGCTGTCATCCAGGCTTTGTTGTTCCATTTATAGAGCACAAGAAGAGTAGATTTACTATAACTTTTTTTATTTTAAGTTTATTTACTTTGAGACAGTGTGCATGAGCAGGGGAGGGGGGTAGAAAGAAAGAGAATGAATCCCATGCAGGCTTTGCACTGTTGGCACAGAGCCCCAAAATAGGGCTCAAGCTCCTAAACTGTGAGATCAACCTGAGCTCAAATCAAGAGTTAGATGCTTAACTGACTGAGCCACCCAGGTGCCCCAGATTTAGCATAACTCTTAAGCGCCCTATGATTGGGGGATAAATGACCATTGGCTTCAACTTTAAGTCACCTGTTGCATAAACCCCTAATAAGAAAGTTAGCCTGTCCATTGAAGTTTTGAACCCAGGCATTGAATTCTCCTTTCTAGCCGTGAAAATCCTAGATGGCATCTTCTTCCAGTATAAAGCTGTTTTGTCTACATTGAAAATCTATTCTTTAGTGTAGCCACCATCATGAATTATCTTAGCTGGATCTTCTAGATAACTTTTGTTGGGGCTTCTACATTAGCACTTGCTGCTTCACCTTGAACTTTTATGGAGATGGGTCTTTTCCTTAACCCTCATGAACTGGCTTCTGCTAGCTCTCGACTTTTCTTCTACAGCTTCCTCACCTCTCTCATCCCTCATAGAATTGAGGAGAGTTGGGGCTTTGCTCTGGATTAGGCTTTGGTTTAGAGAATGTTGTAGCTGGTTTGATCTTCTAGCCACACCACTCATACTTTGTCCACATCAGCAATGAGGCTTTTTCACTTTCTTTTCATTCGTGTGTTCACGAATGAAAGTAGCACTTCTTATCCCCTTCAAGAACTTTACCTTTGAATTTACAATTTAACCAACTTTTGTGCAAGAGGCTTGACTTTTGGTCCATCTTAGCTTTCAACATGCCTTCCACACTAAGCTTAATTATTTCTAGCTTTTGACATAATGAGGGATACGTAACCCTTCCTTTCACTTGAGCACTCAGAGGCCATTACACATCATTAATTGGCCTAATTTCAATATTGTGTCTCAGGGAAACAATTACAATAGTAACATCAAAGATCACTGATCACAGATCAACATTATAAATATAATAATAATGAAAAAATTTGAAATATTGCAAGAATTACCAAAATGTGGCACAGAGACACAAACTGAGCAAATGCTGTTGGAAAGATGACACCAAAAGACTTGCTCGATGCAGGCGTACCACAAACCTTCAATTCATAAAAAACTCCGTATCTGCTAAAAGCAATGAAGTGTAATAAAATAAGGTATGCCTAGGGTACCTGGGTGGCTCAATTGGTTGAGCGTCCAACTTCTGCTAAGGTCATGATCTCACGGTTTGTGAGTTCGAGCTGCACGTTGGGCTTGCTTCTGTTAGCTTGTCAGCACAGAGCCTGCTTTGGATCTTCTGTCCCCCTTCCCCACTTGCGCTCTTCCAAAAATTAATAAGTATTTGTTTTAGGGGTGCCTGGGTGGCTAAGTTGGTTAGGCAAAAATTAATAAATATTTGTTTTAAATGAGGTATGCCTGTACTAAGGAGACAGTGGTGTCTTTAGACCTATGAAATGCCAGAGCTATTGAAAAATATATATACAGTGATGAAAAAGTTTACCCAATTCATTTGTGTATACAGAGCCCTGTAGGGGAAGATGAGTATTGGTGAGCAGACAGAGGCCTGCATCTTTGCTGGTCAGAGGGGCCTAGTTGGGCTATGAGAAGACCTAGTTGTCCACTGCAGTGAGAATTTGGGGGAAAGGTCAGAGAGCAACAGAAGATAGAGCGCTAAAGCACCATACATCTAGAAGAGTTAACTACCAGGTGGAAAGATTGCCCCGATGCAGGTACGTCTGGTTGTTCCTGCTAGATAGGCTGGATGGCCGCTACAGCATATTCTGTTTGATGGACACAGAGAGGGGCTTCTTTGTAAAGAGAACAAGGGCAATGATGAGACCAAAGCAGCTGAGTACCTCTGGAAAGAGGAGAATCGGAATTACGCTCACAAATAGGCCTGCTGAGCAGACCCCACATACTGATGTCCCCTACAGAGCCAGCAGCCAAATCACTCAAGCTGGTGTCCGACTGCAGAAAGTAAGATTTTCTTTAGGATTTGGCAGTAATGACCACTGCCATCAGGCAATGGATGGCAGTAATGCTAACCATAACCACTGGAATGTTTTATGATCACATCTAGCCACATGGCCGTACCTGGAGCCAAAGTCCTAAATACCAGAGCAGCCAAGAAGCCCGTAAGAAAAAGAAAAGAAGTGTATTTAAGTTTGGCTCCAGACCTAAGTAGGTATGAAGGGGTGAGTTCATAGTGTGGAAAGCATATCCCAGAGTGGGATAGGCAGTAAACAGCACCAAGTCCCATGACTTGGCTAGATGCATATTTTTCTTTAATTGGACTATAATTTACATAAAATGTGTAGATATTAAGTGTACAATTCTGTGAGTTTTGGCAATTCTGTACACTCATAACCATCAATAAATATAATAAACATTTCCATTACTGTAGAAAGTTTCTCATGCCCTTTCCCAGTCAGTCATCACCTCCTGCTCTCCTCCCCTGCAGAGGCCATCACTGTTCTGATTTCTACCACCAAATATCTGTTTTGCTTGTTCTAGAATGTCATAAAAATGAAATAACAGAGTACCTGCTCTTCCGGCTTCTTTTGCTCAACATGATGTTTTTGAGATTCATCCACATTGTGTATAACAGTAGTTTGTTCCCTTTATTGCTCAGTAGTATCTCATCATAAGAACACACAATAATTTGTTTATCCATCCTCCTGTTGATTTTTTCCCAGCTTTTAGCTATTATGAGTAAAGCTGGTATGTATATCCCCCCGCAAGTTTAGTGAGATATAATTGACTAGTATTAATACTCTTAAAGAAGTCATTTTGTGCACTTAGGATTTTCTTTCTTTTGGATAAATATCTAGGAGTAAATATGTTAAGGGGTGAAATAGATAAATGTGTAATTTTATTAAAAAGCTACATGGTTTCCAAAGCGTTGTACCGTTTTACACTCTATTAGCAATGCTTGAGAATTCCAGTTACTTCACTCCTTACCAGCATCTGGTTTTAACAGTCTATTGGTATTGTCATTTTCCACCACTATAGTGAGTTTTATCTTCTTTTGACACAAAACAGTTACAGTTCTGCAAACAGACTAAGAGCTAATGACATCTACAGTAATTTCTCAACTTTGACTTCATGAATGGTCTTAGCAAATGGAAGTTCACTACCCCTTGCTTTCACACTTGCATTGCCTATCACAGCATTATATCCAACAGAGGATTATCATCGATTAAATTGGTGTGATTGGATATTTAATGCTATTAAGGAATTTGAAATTAAAGTATGTTAATAGGACAGTGATTATGTCTTTTTTTAAGTTTATTTATTTTGAGAGAAAGAGAAAGCACATGAGCCTGTAAGAGAGAGCCTGAGTTGGGAAGGGGCAAAGAGAGAGAGGAAGAGAGAGAATTCCAAGCAGGTGCCACACTGTCAATGCAGAGCCTGACACTGGGCTCAGGCCCATAAACCATGAGATCATGACCTGAGCTGAAGTCAAGAGTCAAACACTTAAATGACTGAGTCACCCAGGTGCCCCAGGAAATAAAGCATTCAAATTAACTGATAGTGTTTGGGCAAAAACTTGCAACAAGGAAAAAAATTAATTTATAAAATATTTTCTGAATTTGTGTGTGTGCACCTATGTGCCTCTCTGGCTCGGTCCAGCTGTACTAGTGCATATTCCACTGGTAAACCTGAGGTTGATGTGTATATACTTATGCTGTAATAAATGCTTGCAAAGTTTCAAAGATTATTGAGGTCACTGCTACTTACAGAGAAGTGTTAATGGGACAGACTCCCCTGCCATTTATCCCGGTGGGTAGGCCAGGATTTAACACAAGGATTTAATCTTTACCCTTTGATGTCCAATATTTTCACTACAATAGATATCCCGTTGGTAGATCAGAACCCTTAGTATCTATAGGTCTTGACTGGTTTTTATCACACTCTGAACAGGGGTGTTTGATAAACTTCAATAAAATTGAGGACCTTGCTCACCAAGTAGTTTCTTGGAGACTGGGGCGGTGGATCTAGAATGTTTAATCCCTGTAGTAATCAAGGCAAGTCTCTTTGACCTGCCACAAAAGGTGGCCCGACTTCTTGTTGGATGCTTTGGGTATTGGAGACAGTATGTGCTTCAGTATATGGGCCTTCCTGGTTAAGTAAAAATTTTAGCAGCTTTAAGCATTTTCATTTTGCACGAAGCGAGTTACTCTTGGAAAATCGGATCTCTCGCCCCATCACCTGAAGCATAGCTGCTGTCTCAAGGGGGCCCTCACTTCATAGAGATCCCCTAAATACCCAGATCTGAATCACCAGTGGCTCAACTAAGTTAAAAGCTGATGGTATTCAGTGTGTTATGCAGAACTAAAGTGAATGTGGCCACTGCTCAGTGGACTGAACTCAGGGCTGTTCTCACAGATCGGCCAATGCTTCCCTTGATGAACATCCTAGCCATCTGGTCTGCCACCTAAAAGACTATATTCAGGCAAATTAAAAACATCCCTTTTTTAGGGCTATAAATGGTGGGGACAAATTGTGGCTTTTGATTGGCCCATCTGGGTCATTCCTGTAAATGCCTCTGGTAAAGACCAGTTCTGATATGACCTAGTGCAATCAAACTACTGATCAAGCCTGCACCACCCAGATTGCCCCCACACATGGCAGCAGGCTCACCATTCTAGGCTATGTTCACAGCAAAGAACTCTTGTTATGCATGCCAGCCTTGTGATTCCTGCCAAAAGTTGGTCCATTTATTTTGAGGTAAATGAAGGCAGAGCTTGACTACTTACAGACTGATTACACTGGACTACACCACCATCTCTTCTGGGTAACCAACCAGTGGTGCCTCCTCACTGTTGATACGTTTTTAGGTTATGATGTTGCTGTTCGGTCCGATCAACTGACTGCACAGTTGTAGCCCTTGAGATTAATGTCACGTGTGCCATGCTCTTAGTCTTCCAGACCACTTGCAATCTGACAGTAGGACACTCTTTGTCACAAAAGCCACCTGGCAAATAAGAGTATCTGCTGGATTATTTCATGACTTTACCATCCACAGATGTCTAGCATTATTGAGCATTGAGAACAAGATTCTAATTCTACTTCCCTCACTTCCTCCTGTTGTACGTGAATAAGGTAGTTGGGGTCACAATATGGCAGTCCCCAGAAAAGGGTCATCTCTGCTGGGCTGCCTCCTGGATGATAATCAGGACAAAAGGTCTGGGTGAGGGGCGCCTGGGTGGCTCAGTCAGTTAGGTATCCAGCTGTGGCTCAGGCCATGATCTCACGGTTCCTGTGTTCAAGCCCTACGTTGGGCTTTGTGCTGACAGCTAGCTCAGAGCCTGGAGACTGCTTTGGATTCTATATCTCCCTTTCTCTCTGACACTCTCCTGTTCTCTCTCTCTCTCTCTCTCTCTCTCTCTCTCAGAAATAAATAAAACATTAAAAATTTAAAAAAAAAAAAGGTCTGGATGAAAGTGGGGATGATTAGAGAATGGATGAAATTACACATATCTCTGCTGGCACCTGAAAACATTTTAGATCCTAGAAGGGAGGGAAGGACAGCCTTCTCTCCATACTCTTGGTTACCTAGATCATTCTCAGTCTTGGCGCTATTGATATTCTGGCTGGATAATCTATGTTGTGAGGGGCTGCTTTGTGCACTGTGGAATGTTTGCAGTATCACTTGCGTCTACCCACTACATGCCACTAACACTTTTACCCCAGTTGTGACAAAAGTGTCTTTGGACATTGCGAAATGTCCCCTGGGAGATGAAATTGACCCCAGTTGAGAACTACTAACCTTGATCCAAAACTGCTACTTAAATCATGTGGCAGTTGCAGCCAACAGTCTGATCTGGTGCTGGGTTTGTCATCTGTGTCCATGTGCTATGAAAAGAAGAAAACTCATGTAGTGAGATATGATTGGTTTTGAACTATTCTGCTTTGCCTGATGACATCAACAGCCGCTCCCACATGCAAATGTGTACAAACTCACCCATCAACACTACCTTGATTCAGTCTGGCTGATCACATGCTTTTGATGTCTGAATGGCTTTGAGCAATATCAAAAATGGCAACCGGAGCTACAGTTGTTCAGTGACACACACAGTTCATGTGACTTGATCAAACCAATGTATGATAAACCAAGTCAGGTTTAACACAAATTCTGAAGTCAAGTGACCTGTGCCCTTTTGATTGTATTTCCGGATGGGGGAGAAAAATACGTCATGAGATGGCTTTCCCCTGGAGACAGGTGTTACTTTTTTGCTCATGTACTGTCCATCTAATTATTGACAATAACACCCAAGTTTAAATTCTCTTGTGTGGTTCATAATGAATAATGGCCTGGCCTTAGAATACATCATGGCTGCCTCCAATAAAAGTGACTGCTACCCCCTTGGACTTACAATTGGCTGAGTGTGGAACCTTGGAGAGAATGACTGAGGTAACTACCACAGGTTGGCCTCATCTGTTGCTTTGAGTTTTGTTGATAATATCCCTGAGTTAAATGTGGTGTGAGATTCAACCTGGTGACTAATCAGAGTGGTTGATGGAGGAGCATATTCATGTAAAATTTCGTTTGGCTAAGAACATGTCACACTGAGGAGTGACTTGTGAGATGCAGTCTGCCCAAGTGTCCCTGCATGTTGTTGGGTATGCCAAGTATACAGGCAGTTCTCTGCCTGCTCCTTACCTGGGCCATTTCTCAGATTTGTGTTTGTACCCTGCAACCTTGAGGGATGGTGTAATGTTTCCCCCTGGAAAAAGAGCAGACTTGCTTCCACTTAGTTATCCAAGTGCTGAATTTTAGTGTTCCTCTTCTGTAATGCAACCACTGTATAATGGATCCTTTGCATTACCTCTGGGGGTTGGAGGGGCATGGGAAGCTCACAAATGAACATGAAGCTTTGGCTGTTGATAGGCTATGAGTAATAAAGTCCTTTTATTTCTGACTCAGGAGTCTCATATCTTTTGCTGGCATCCACGAAACTGTGGCAGACTAACTTTTTAGCTTATAACTTGGGTAAAATGTCAAACACTGCACAATTCCTGACACTTTCTCCTCCCAAATTATATTGAAGGAAATCTCAAATATCAAATATTTCAGCATGTATCTCTAAAGTTATTATTTAAAAAGAAAACAAGGGCGCCTGGAGGGCTGTCAGTTAAGCATCCCACTCTTGATTTCAGCCCAGGTCATGGTCTCATAGCTCATGGCTGACTTGTAATGAGATTTTATGTAATGCATCTTTGAAGGTGTCTTTTCAGACAGGTGATACGAAACACCGAGTTATAAACGTGGCAGTCTGCATTGTGCTGCACCTTAGTGTGAAGTGATGAGTGTGCCTCATGTGGTCTGTCACAACTACTCAACTCTGCCCCTGTAGTGCAAAAGGCAGCGGCTGACAATACATAAAGCTGAATGAGTGTACTGTGTTCCAGCAAAACTTTATATGTATACTGAAATTCGAATTTCATATAATTTTCCATGTGATGAAGTATTTTTTCATCCATATGAAAATGGAAAAACCATTCTCAGCTTGTAGGGCATCAAAAAACAGACACTGGCCAGATTTAGCCCATGGGCAGTAATTAGCTGACAAAATGATCCAGAAATACAGCCCAAGAAGTTTATCACATGAATAGTTAGGGACCATTACAGCTGCCAGGAAGTCACAGGCAAGGAAGTCCCCAATAAAGGACACCAAATCAAGGGAATAGAACAAATGCTAAAAACTTTAATTTATGAAAACTTTACCCCCAAAAAGAATTGAAGTTATATATTCACAGAGTATACTGCATACCGGAGACTATTCAATCAGAACAACTACCACCAAAACACATTTTATAAACTTAATGAATTTAAAAAACTAAAAAATTCTTTGGGCTTCTAGCCAAAACCAGAAAATGACTTACAAGGGAAAGAAAACTAGATTATCATCAGACTTTCCTTAGCAATCTTTATTCCAGAGGAAAATGGAGTAATATATTTAAGATACTCAAAGACTCAAGAATGTTATATCCAATAAAAGTGACTTTCAGGTATAAAGCACACTGACAAACTGTACTAAACATGCAAGAACTCAGAAAGTACTGCCATGAGAACTTAGGAACTGACCAGAGAACAAGCTTCAAACAAAGGAACTACAAAGTTATCAACCTAAGGACTGGATGTGGGCATTAATGACATAGTCGTAGCAATGAGACTACATAAGGCCTAAGAGGGAGAACAGAAGTAATGGCCGTGTGCTCAAGCAACGCTAACAGCACAACCATAAACATTTAGTGGGCCATATGTCACATTTTTAAAAACCTTCTCTGATTATATTGCTGGTGGTGAGACTACTGGGCATGCAATGTGGGTTGAATAATGATGGCGTATTCTATTGTACCATTGTGACACTGAGAATTTCCATGTCTTTTCTAGCTCTTAGAGGCCACTCACTTCCCTTGGCCCATGGTCCCCTTTCTTCATCAAACCTAGTAACATCAAGCAGAATCTTTACACGGCATTATCCCAGTCTCCTCTGCCTCATTTTTCCACTTTTAAGAACCTCTGTGGGGCAACTGGATGGCTCACTTGGTTAAGCGTCCAACTTCAGCTCAGGTCATGATCTTATGGCTGTGAGTCAAACAACTGAGCCACCCCAGTACCCCTTCAGTAAACGGTTTTTGAAGACTGCTGTATCCCTGGTTATAACAGTTTTTGTTTTCCCGTGAAAGACCAAAGTAAAATTGTTCCAACTAGAATAAAATAGAGAAAAGCAAAGTATAAATACTTAAAATCTATGTATTAAATTTATAAGATACTTATGGAGCACCTTGGTGGCTCAGTTAGTTGAGCATCTGACTTGATTTCCGCTCCGATCATGATCCCAGGATAGTGGGATCAACCCCCGAGTCTCCACACTGAGCATGGAGCCTGCTTAGGATTCTCTCTCTCTCTCTCTCTCTCTCTCTCTCTCTCTTTCTCTCTCTGCCCTTCTCCCCCATGCTCTAAAATAATAGTAGAAAATATACTTAAATGGGACAGAATTATCTTTTAGTTTTTCACTGAATGGATGTTACCCACCTTCAAGTTGGCCTAGAAGATAACTTGGTTAAACTCACCATCAAACAGTCCAAACCATTTAAAATTCAGTCACAAGGGTGCCTGGGTGGTTCAGTCAGTTAACTGTTCAACTTCAGCTCAAGTCATGCTCTCACAGTTCATGAGTTCAAGCCCTGCATCGGGCTCTCTGCTGTCTGGTCACAGATCCTGCTTTGGATCCTCTGTCCCCAGCTCACTCAAAAATAAACATTTTTTAAAAATTCAACCATA
Organism: Hyaena hyaena; assembly: GCF_003009895.1. Lineage (NCBI taxonomy): Eukaryota > Metazoa > Chordata > Mammalia > Carnivora > Hyaenidae > Hyaena > Hyaena hyaena. Next base: position 1,118,555 of record NW_024080719.1, on the reverse strand, counting down.
CATTCTTTTTGGAACCACTTTCAAATGAACCCTTCTAAATAGAACTATGCCAAGCCCTATTTAGAGATGTAGTCGATTGTGGAGTTTGACTATACTGATTGTATCGCTAAGTGATGTCCAATACCAAGACAAAAACTACCATTTAACTCAATTCCTGGACCCTACCCTCAATAACCACTCTTCTGACCTAACTCTGTCCACCTTGGAAAGGAAGCCCCTGTCATTTGAGATCCAAATGTATATCTAATGTAATGTTTTTTACTGAAAACATTTGCTTCTTTGCTGTGGGATATTAATAGTAAATGTCATTCATGCTTTTATTCAACAAATATTGAATATTTGGCACTGGAGGCACTTGAGGTTTAGCAGTGAACCAGACCTCTCCCCACACCCCCCAAAAAAGCAGTCTTCCTGGAATATTCTAGTAGAACCAAGTAAAAACCACAGGAAAAAAAAAAAAAAACGGGAAATCGGGAATGCTGACAGATAGGGTACAATTTTTAACAGTGCAAATCCATCATCAATGTCTACTGACAAAGGAACAAGCTCTGTGGCCATTTAAGGGAAGAGTATTCCAAGCACAGGGAAACCAAGTGCAAAAGCCGTAAGGTAACAATATACCTAATTCATCCAGGAATAGGGAGGACAGTCTGGCTAGAAGAGTTAAAACAAATTGTAGTTAAGAGGTCACAGGCAAGATCACATGGGGCTTTTTGAGTGAATTAATCATCTAAAATTCCACAGGGGACTTAGGGAGACCAGGCAGGCAGTAACAGTCCAGGTAGTAACGGTGGCTTACTTTGAAGTGTTAGTAACGGAGGTGATAAGAAATAGTGATTCTGTATTTTGAATAAACTGAATGGTCAAGGATGACCAGAGGACTTTGGCCTTGAATGAAGGATGTTTTGGTTAAACTACTGTGATCTGGAATACTGCCTTTTGTTTATTTTTGAGAGAGAGTGGGGAGGCAGAGTGAGAGACACACAGAATCTGAAGCATGCTCCAAGCTCTCATCTGTCAGCACAGAGCCTGATGCTGGGCCTGAATTCACAAACCTCAAGATCATGACCTGAGTTAAAGTTGGGCACCTAACCGCTGAGCTACCCAGGTGCCCCTGGAATACCATTTTAGACAGGTCAAATGTGAAATAGCTATTTTACATCCAAAGATATCAAGTAAGCAGTTGATAGACAAAACCTGTAACTCAAAGGTGTAGGCTGGAAATAAAAAATCTGGAAGTCAGTTTGACATAATTACTAGGGAGAGTATTGGTAACTGTCGGGAGTACCAAGCTAAGTCTGAGATGAACTAGTAGAGTAGCCACTGACATGGGAAATCTTGGAGGTAAGACTCCGGAAGAAAATTAACTGTCACTAAAATAAAATGTGGGTCATGAATGGACCATTTGGACTTAACAGAGTCATTGGTGATCTTGAGTGACAACTTGTTGGGAGTATCCAGTTGCATCTTTCACAAGCAAAATTAGGGGTGAGGACACCTGGCTGACTCAGTTGGTTAAGCACCCAGACTCTGGATTCCAGCACAGGTCAGGATCTCTTAGTTCACAGAATTGAGCTGTGTCTGGCTGTGCTTAAAAGCCTTGGGATTCTCTCCCTCTCCCCAACTCATACACTCTTTTTAAATAAAAAAGGACTGGTTAAACATTGATAAATGTAAAAACTGCTACAGCTATGAGCTTGATTAGGCAAGATGGCAAAAAAACGTTCATGTATACATAGATGATAGGGTGGAAGTAATGGGAAATTTACAAGATTCTTTTCTCAGAATTTTAAGGTCTTGAGCTCATCAAGAATGAAAAAGTTGGGAGGTGAAAAGGACTAGAACAAAATGGGTAAATAACTAGAAGAAATACTGGATAATGGACAGCATCCAAATGCCCACTTATTCACAAGTGATGAATAACCAATTTCTCTAGCCAAGTTCAACTTTACAGGTGAACAGTGTAGCATTTTACTATTGGGAAATGACAGCACTTGGAATTAAAAAAAACAAAAACCCTAAATGAAGTTAATGGGCTCTCTTCATTGCTGTCTAGCAGAGTGGTTCTCCAAGTGTGGTCCCTGGCCACTACCTGAAAATTTATTTAAAATGCCAAGTTTTCAGGGGCACCTGGGTGGTTCTGCTGGTAGAGTGCCCAAATGACCTTGACTTCAGCTCAGGTCATGATCCCAGAATCCTGGGGTCAAGCCCATGTCAGGCTTTGAGCTGAGCATGGAATCTGCTTGGGAGTCTCTCCCACTGCCCCTTCTCCCAAGTTTGCATGTATGCACCAAAATTAAAAACAAAACAAAACAGGGGCGCCTGAGTGGCTTAGTCGGTTGAGCGTCCGACTTTCGCTTAGGTCATGATCTTGCGGTTTGTGGGTTCGAGCCCCGCGTTGGGCTCTGTGCTGACTGCCAGCTCAAAGCCTGGAGTGTTTCAGAGTCTGTGCCTCCCTCTCTCTCTGACCCTCCCCTGCTCATGCTGTCTCTCTCTCCTACAAATAAATAAAACATTAAAAAAAAAATTTAAAAACAAAACAAAAAACTTAAAAAAAAGGCAAGCTTTCAGGTCTCACCCCTACAACTACTGAATCAGAAGTTATGGGGGCAAGGCCTGCCATATTTTAACAAGCTTTTCAGAAGGTTCAAAAACCATCTGAAAACATACACCACATAGAGAAAAGATTTCATTAACTGTCCATAGAACTACCATCCAGATCACTACAGCTTAAAATTGAACACTACCCTTTCATAGCTATTTAGGAACTAAAATCAATGGATAAAACCCAAAAGCAGTTCAGAAAAGTTTCCATCATCAGTTCAAAACATCTGACTCACCAAGTGTATATTATTTAAAAATAATCAGAAATTAAACATCACAAATAACATTTTTTATTTATTGCCATTAAATGTCTGAATTTCAAACAGATTCTTGGACTGGTGGCTCATATCCATCAGCTCGTTCAACTTTAGCACCGGTCTCATCCCCAGTAGCTTTTCCAGAACTACTACCTTCACCATGAAGCTCCATAAGCTTTCCCACTAGAAGAAAGAAAGAAAAGGTTATAGCATACCATTTTCTAAAAACAACGGTCTTCAGTACTATGTAGGGCAGCATGATTTAAAAAAAAAAAGGCCATCACTGGGCCTCAAAAAACAAGACACCAATGTATTTATTTGGCCACACAATTTCTTTCAGGAATCCTATGAATTTTCACTTACATTCAAACTTGGGCTTCTTGAGCATTTTTACTTTTCTAACAAAGACATCATGGAGTGGATAAATAGACTGGCAAGCTTTTTCTATGTCTTTGCCAATGCTGTCTGGAATCCTGCAAAACATTAATGACAGAAAAGAATAAACGTGTACATATTATACCCACTTCTTTTAATCCACTTAAATCCTCTTGTAAGACAGTATATTACTGCCCCTTTACAGTTAAATGTAAATTAACTGTAAAAATCCCAATTATACAGCTATTTAATAGCAAAAATAGAATTTGAGCCTTCTGCTTTTTCGGTTTCACCCTTAGCCAACTGCATGGGAACATCAGAAAAATGTTAAGTTTTATCAGTGAACATCATCTGGGACCGAAACATTTTGTCATCACCTATTCCCACACATTATTGACTGGGGGAAAGTTTTATCTATTCAGTGTATTTTCTAATTAAGGCAACAGCATTTCTTTTGCTTCAAGTTTCACCATCTGCCATAAGACTGCTTGATTCATAAGGATGCAGAAACCAAATCACATTTACTTAGCACTTACACTTCATTTCAAGAGATTCAGCTAGACAGTTTCACTGATAGGATTTAAACACACCTTGTCTCCAACTTGTCTCATATGCCTTCCTTTATCTGAGGGATAACCAGAGATTCAGGGTTACGTTGTATAATGAAAAGAAACACTTACAATTTATTGACCACTTCTTTCAAGTCATTTGTCTGCACCTCTCGGGTCATGATTTCCATCATCTTTTTCCGAATTTGGCGGACCTGCTGGTGCTGAGCATAAGAGGTCTTTCGAATCTGATTGTTGCGTTTTTTAGTAAAACCGACACAAAAAAGACGAAGCAAATACCCATCGGTAGTCTTGACATCAACATGAGCCTCAATCATGGTCTAGTGAAAAAAGAGATATCGTACCAGGTTAAATTTAAAGCCCTCAAATTCTAATATAAAAAAGCTAGAAGATCAAGTACCTAGAAGATCAAGTACTTATTTTATAATATGAAGTAGAACATAAACTACATGCCTAACTTACAGAATTAACTTCCTTGAAGTAAACTTACCAACAGTTACTACAAATGTTACTACCCTTCATACCTAATTAAATCCCAAATCCTTTCAACTCTCTCCCTTTCTCTTCCCTAGGTTAACACTTCTATCCCCATCTCAACAGCACCCAGCACCCTCATCCCTTAAATGTATACATGCCAGCCTTTAATGACCTACCTTTTCCAACCAGTTATACAATTCTGCAAGATGAGAAAATAGGTTCAAAGACACACTACAATATGGTCATCAACACTTACTCCTTTTTAAGAAAATGTGTCTAAGTAGGTGAAATATTGCTATAACACTAAATGCCTGTATTTTTAAATGTCCTTCATGTCCCAAACTATAGAGCCATACTGAGGATTAAATATTCAATTTCACAACTAAAATGTAATTAAAAATGTTAACTACTCCTATTACTCCATAAAGTTAAAAAAACAAAAACTACCTTAAGTAGCAACAAGACCTGAATTACACCTCCTTTGCAATTTGTGAATTTTCTACCTTAGTTGAATAATACACTTCTAGCAAAATAATCTTAAAGTATTTCCAGAAATTCAACCATAAAATCTTTGGGGAATGTCATAAGTAAATGTTAACGGTATAATCAGTATGTATCATTTGGGACCGAAACATTTTGTCATCATTCATTCCCATATACAAAATATCCCAAAACTGAATGGTTAACCAGACACACCTAAACCAATGTAGTTATTTCTTGTAATAACAATGCTGACACAAGCTTTGTGTCAAGCTCTTTGCTGAAGCATGTTTACATGGCTTTTCTTTCTTCTTAACTCCAAGAAGTGATAGTCTTACCTCCATTTTAGATAAAAGAATCAAGGCTTGGCTAGCTTTAAGTTGCTTGCCAAAGAGAACACAACTGGGAAATGGAGCAGATTCCCAGATTCCCACACCAGAGGCCACTCATTATGCTACATTCCAAGAGAAACAAAGACCACTAGCCTAATGCACCCTTTTACCATAAAATTCACTAGATTTTGAGTTTCAAAGATATTCCAAAAACAGAAAAAACTGAAAACCTGCACCTAGACATTTCCCAACCAGCAATCCACATAGCAGAAAAACTAACTCTGATAACCCAGCATTAAACCTTAAAAATAAATCCTGAACCCCACTTAAACAAATAGGAAGATCACGGCTTGCTCAAATTCATGAGCGCCACTTCCGAGTCACCACTCAGTAAAAGCAAGAAAATATCAAGAATTTAAAATGAAATTCACTTCAACTGCATATGTTCCTCGTCATTATAAGATACTTGGCCATGCACGCCACAGCACCAAGCATTCTAAGGAATTTGTTCTCACCTGCCATTTTTTGACCATGGAGCACATTTTGTCCCGGGTAAGATCCATGCCATGGAAATTAGTCAGGCAGTTTTTGCCCTGAACATCTTCAGTAATCAGCTTGAATTTCCTAAATGCAACTTCATCATTCTGCAGATCAGCAAGGCTTACTTCAAACACACGACCCTTGAGGCCATCAGATGCGATTTCTACAAAACAAGAATTGTCGTATTTTTATTAGGAGCCATATAAAGTCAAGCCAATAAAGAAACGTTCATGCATAAAGTTGAACTGGGAAATTAGAAATTTATGGGAAAAAGGACCCTAATTTTTGTTAACCAAATCACCTGAACACCAATGACCTGACTATGCTCAAGAGAAGCTCAAAACTGGGTGCCTGGGTGGCTCAGTCAATTGAGCATCCGACTTTGGCTCAGGTCATGATCTCACGGTTTGTGGGTTTGAGCCCCGCATCGGGCTCTGTGCTGAGAGCTCAGAGCCTGGAGCCTGCTTCAGATTCTGACCCTCCCGATCACGCTGGCTCTCTCAGAAATAAATAAAAAACATTAATTGAAAAAAATGTTTTTTTAAAAGAAGCTCAAAACTACCCAGGCACATTTTCTTAGTGATTCTAAAAGCACCACCTTTATTCTACAAGTGTCGCACCAAACACAAGCAACACAGTGGCCAAAGCTGCAACCAAGAACTGACATTTCCTTAAGCTCTCCCACCACAGGACCACCAGCAGACCTTAATTTTAAGAAAAATACAAAACAAGCATAAAATACTCACTGGTTCCTTGAGTTCTTGTGACTAGTGTTTTCCCGATATTTCTTATATTAAACATTGCCGGTGCTTTTACATCATACCAATCTTTCTTTGAAAATGGATCAACCCTGTGTTTAGAAAAACATTTACTATTAAGTCTTATCACAAATCACGTTAATTCTTACACTTTGAAAAAACTATGCCATAAACGTACGCTCCCCACAATCAGTACACAAACAGCTCTGCCTGAGAATAACATGCAGGTCTCTTGAACTTTTCTGGTGCATGAAAACTCGTACTGATAACTCAGATCTTAAGGGCCTCACGCGAGCTCTTAGGAACTCCAAGCTCCCACCAGGCCCAAAGAGAGGAAGGGGTATAGGGTCCTGGGCGAACAGGAATGACCTCAACTCTTACAGCAGCATCGATTTCCAGTAGAACTTACAAAGCCAGGGACCCCGCAATACCGAGCACGCCAACCCCGAGTTAGCGACCCCAATTTGGCTCAAAAGGGGCGCGCACATGACCACTAAGGCCAAAGGAAAGGAACTTGCTGTGGCGACAGAACCCAGAACCGCCAGGCCGTCGTTCGAAGATTACCAACCAGGCATGACGCGCAATCCAACTGGGATCGTCGCCATCCGGCACACGCCGCCATCCAAAACCCGCCCGCCGACCCCAGAAGAACTCCAGAAAGCTGGGGGTCAGAATAGAAGCCACTTACACTTTCTTCTTGGCTCCCTTTTTGCCGCCTTTCGTAAGGCGCTTATTCTTGCCAACCGCCATGGCGCTGCTCAGGAAGCCAAAAGGGCGGAAGTGTAACTCGCGCGAGAACTTAGGCGTACGGGGCTAGGCGTGCCATTTACGTGACCTTAGAGCTTGCGTTTTTCCGGCCCTAAGAGTATCGCGACAACAGAAAGAGGAACTTCTCGGGTTGTAGCTGCGACAGCGCCCTCAAGTGTGGGGAGAGTGCGCAGCACCAAAGGCGAGCCCTGCTCTCCCGGTTCTGCGCTGGGGAGGCGCAGGCGCTGGCGGCAGCGGGTGGATTCCGTGGCTCTGGCGCCCGGAAGTAAGTGGAAGGGGACAGTTTCTCCATATTGTTAAAAGAGAACTTACCAGTTCACCTGGTTTTCTTTGGAGAGTATGGGATTTGCAATCAGACAGCGGATCCAGTTTCAAATGCTAGTTTCAATATTTAGCTTGGTGACTTGTCTACCTTCAGTTTCCTCTTATTTAAAAGGACATAGTAATTACTCTGCCTCACAAAATTGTTAAGTAGGATTAAATAAGCATGACTTTGGAGATGTGATAGTGAAAGATAGGATTCAGTAAGCGGAAAGGGAGGAGACTAAGGCTTGAAGTGGGGAAAAACACTTTTTAAAAACATTTCTTCTGGGAATGTACCACCTGAAGCAAACTCCCTCAGGGGTAAAGTTCCTCTTGAGAATGTAGCTGACACCAGCTACTCCCTCTCAGGTTCCCCTCAGGAATTTGATGAAAGACCTGACTGAAAATATTACTAGACCTTAAAACCAAGGTATGGCCGTAGACCATTCCTCGTTTAATGGAAAAAAAAAAAAAAAAAAAACCAATCAAAAAGCAATGACTAGGCATTTAGACTTACCAGGCCAATAAAGGTGGAGAATCTGAGAAGAGACAAGGGATTAGGAAAGGGGGCCGATCAAAACCCTATAGAGCAGGGACGCCTGGGTGGCTTAGTCGGTTAAGCGTCCGACTTTCGCTTAGGTCATGATCTCGCGGTTCGTGGGTTCGAGCCCCGCGTCGGGCTCTGTGCTGACTGCCAGCTCAGAGCCTGGAGCCTGTTTCAGTCTGTGACTCCCTCTCTCTCTGACCCTCCCCTGCTCACGCTGTCTCTCTCTCTCCTAGAAATAAATAAAACATTAAAAAAAAAAAACCCTATAGAGCAAAGACACTTGCCTATAGTCATAGGCATTCACTTTGGAATGGCCCCCTCTCTGTAAAGAGAGCTCTCATACTCTTCCTACTTTCTGATCTTCTACTCTAATAAACTTTTGCCTGCAGCTCATTTTATTTTGTGTCCACCTCTTCATTCTTCGAAGTTGTGAGACAATGAATCCCAGGTATTGAGGTAAAAAAATCCTGCAACAGAGATACTAGTAATGTTCCGCATGTTGATACGGTTGCTGGTTGGTCGGGAATGTTCACTTGTGAACTTGTGAACATTATACACGTGTGTACTTTTCTATAGGTTTATTATACATTGATAGGAAGTTACTATGATTGTTCCCCTGAGGAACTATGGTTCCTAGTGTCCCCAGATATTTTAAGTTTTCAAGAAAGGCTGGAAATTGACAATTTTTCAATTTTTGCAACTGGTGAAAAAAACTTTTTTTTTTTTTTAAATTGTAAGAGTTTAGCAAAACTCTTTAACATCCTGGTTAAATGTGGCTTAAAAGCTTCAAATGTGCAGCCCCCTGGGAAGCTGATCTGTACAGGGTTGGTATTCAGCCAGAGGTATGCTCACATACCTTAGCGTTCCTCTCTGACAAAACCTGCTGTGAGCTTGGAGCACCTGGATGGCTCAGTCAGTTCAGTGTCAGACTCTTGCTATATGCTCCGGTCATGATCTCACAGTCATGGGACTGAGCCCCTCATCAGGCTCTGTGCTCTCAGCACAAGGACTGCTGGGGATTCTCTCTCTCTTTCTCTGGCCCTCCCCTGCTTGTGCTCTCTCTCAAAATAAATAAACATTAAACAAAATTCTCTCCCTCTGCCCCTCCTCTGCTCTCTCTCTCTGAAAAAAGGAAATTAAAAAATGTATAAAGTTCCCTAGACTAGTTTTCTCCTCCATTCATTCCTTTTCTCTCAGCAGCAAGCAAATTCCTGTGCATTTTTAACACAGCTCAGCTTCACTTCTTTCAGTAAGAGACTGAGTTCCCAAACAAACAGGCTTTCCCTTAGTCCTGCTCCCAGAAGACCTAGCACTACCTAACTTCTCAGAACTCTGGGTTAAATGTGCTCCTTTTTCACTGTAAGCAGGAGGCAGTCATTCTCTTACTTGTGCTCCCTTCTCCTAGCACATCATAGGCCCTCAGAATATTTGTTGGTTACTCAAATAAGGAGTAGATGACATCACTGGTGTTCCCAGTCTTTTGGACTCTCTGGATCAATCCAGATTTTAAAAATAATTTTGGAACCAGAACTGCAATTTTTAAATTTTACTAAGCTGTTAAAGGCAAAAGACAACTGTCATTTACTGTCATCATCACTTCATTTTACATTATTTCGACCTACAAAATAAAAATAATGTATCCTCTAAAAAGTTAATTCTCTTAAATCAATCAGCTTTTATGAAAACACCCTTAGAACTTATTTTTCTTGTATCACTGCAGACGAGTGAAAACTAGTGACCAGTGTAAATCATTGAGTCCTTCTAAATATACTATTGAGTCTAATAAAATCTCTCTATTTTATACGTTACAGTAAATTTTACTAAGTTTACTTCATAGGTGACAGTTCACTAGTTTAAAACCTTCCCAGTGGAAGACGTTATAGACCCGCAGGCTACCTACTCCAGAATAAAAACCAAACTTGTGTTCCTCCTGGTCTGATTCCTCTTTCTGCCCAAGAGTAAAGAAGCCACAGGGGAGGTGTTAATGAAGTCATTTGCACCCAGTTTCTTCTAGCAACACCAGCACCTAAGGGATTTGTCAGAGGTACATATTTGAATCCTCAACTTTGTTTTGTAATAAAAGCTTTTAAAAAGAAATAATGTTCCTTGACATTGTTGCATTAAAATGTTGCAATTATCAGCTTTAATTTAATTATGTTGAAGAAAAGACAGGACAGTACTTGTGAAATCAGGTTATTGGGTCTCAACCATCTGAGAATTTCAAAATGCAGACAAAAGGGAACAGAAAGATGTCCAAATACATCAAACCTAGTAAAGTTGTTAAATCCTTCCATTAATTTTCTTCTCATCTGTGACTGATCTATTAAATTGACCTAATGATTTTTGAATTTTGATTACTGTGTCTTCTATTTCTAAAAGGTTAATTTAGTTCTTTTTCAATTTATGTCACTGTAATTTCTTATTCTTTGCAGGCATCTTCAATGTAGATTTAAATCCAATAAGTGTTAAGTGTTTTACAGTCACTGTATGATAATCCAGTGTCTGAAGTCTATCAGTCTGTTTCTATTGTCTATTTCTCTGCTGGTTCTCTGCATAGAATCTAGTTCCCTTGAGTTTCTAGTCGTCTTTGTGTACTGGTCATTTCATTTGAAATCTAATATTTGTGGGAACAATTTGAGGCCTGTGATGAAGATACCCTCTTTCAGAAAGGAGATGCATATCCTTCTGCCAGAGTCCTCCTGGGAATTTAAACCAGCTTTTTTGGCTTTAGGCTTCCTGGGCAACTCAGGAGGTACAAACCCAGCTATAATTCCTTGTAGATGTCCTACTAGATTCAGCTCTTAATGGTGTAGCTCTTTGAGGTCACAGTGTATTGAGGGGAGAATCTCCTATTAGACTTCACACGTTTTGTGGACCCTGGAATTGGATTTATATCCATGTTACCCAGAATGTCTGTCCAAGTAAATGTCCAGTTTTCTGGAACCAAAAATATACTTAGGGCAAAAGTAGCTTGTTATTTATCTTGTTTATTTCTTTTTTTCTCCCCTCCTGTTTTGAACAAGTAATTCCCTTTTAGAAAGAATAGCATTTTAATGCAGTTTTGGTTTGGGAGCTTGGGGAATTTATTAATATGGTTAGAAATTTCTTACATAGATGAAGAAACTTGAGGAAATCTTTGTTATCCTAAAATTTAAAATTCTGCATTCTGTTCATCGTGATAAAGTAATGCAAATTTGTGTCTTTTTACTGATGACATTATCTTAAATGCTTAAATGATATTACTAAATCCTAACCAGATTTCAGGGAAACTGGTGCTCTCTCATTCATACTTGTTGGCATTTTACAGTTATAAGCCATTTGAAAAGTCAATTTGTCAATGTGATTCAAAAGCCATCAGTGTCCTGGAAATATAAAGAAATAATTCAAAACTGGGAAAAACCTATATATATAGAAAGATTTTATTCATAGTCTTAATCATAGAATTAGAAGATTAGAAATAAACCAAATGCTTTAAAATAAGGAAATAGTTACATAAATTATGATACATCCATTTGCTATACCATTATGCAGCCATTATAAATCATGAGTATGAACATCATTTAGACAGATGGAAAATGCTTATGATAAAGTAGTCTATGCAGGATACAAAATTTATATACATCTTGACTATAACTATGTAAAAGGCAAAAGACAGTAAAATATAAAAGATATCAAATACAGGGGCGCCTGGGTGGCTTAGTCGGTTAAGCGTCCGACTTTCGCTTAGGTCATGATCTCGCAGTTCGTGGGTTCGAGCCCCGCGTCGGGCTCTGTGCTGACTGCCAGCTCAGAGCCTGGAGCCTGTTTCAGAGTCTGTGACTCCCTCTCTCTCTGACCCTCCCCTGCTCATGCTGTCTCTCTCTCTCTCTCCTAGAAATAAATTAAAAAAAAAAATTAAATTTCTCATTATACAGAATTTTTGTTTTTTCTGTAGTAACTTTGGGAGCAGGAAAATATCTACCCTACCTGATATATAGTAAGCAGTTGCTAAAGGGCCTTTGAACAAATGCATCCATTGNCGTCGGGCTCTGTGCTGACTGCCAGCTCAGAGCCTGGAGCCTGTTTCAGAGTCTGTGACTCCCTCTCTCTCTGACCCTCCCCTGCTCATGCTGTCTCTCTCTCTCTCTCCTAGAAATAAATAAAACATTAAAAAATAAAAAAATAAAAAGATATCAAATACAAAAAACTTACCAACTTAAAATCTCCCAGGTTGTATGATGAGCCCATCTATATCAGACTGAGGAAATCAACACAGTTGTACTAGAGTGTCACTACTTTTTTCTTCCGTGTTTGCCGTTTCCTATGATATTAAATATAAAATGAATAATTTAAAAATAGATATATAAAAATAACATGTTGATGGGGTGCCTGGCTGACTTAGTCAGTGGAGTATACAGCATTTAATCTCAGGGTCATGGGTTCAAGCCCCAAATTGGGCGTGGAGTCTATTTTTAAAAAATTAAAAAATAATAACATTGGTGATGGTTGCACAACTATGAATTTACTAAAAAACATTTAATTGTATACCTTAAAAGGGATATTTTATAGTATGAGAGTTATATCTGAAAAAGCTGTTGTTAAAAAATTAAAAATTTCTAAAGTGATTATTATTTTTTAAAAGGTTTTATTTTTAAGAATCTCTACACTAAACACGGGGCCTGAACTTACAGTCCCAAGATCAGGAGTCACATACTCTACCGATTGAGCCAGCCAGGTGCCCCTAAAGTGAATATTATTTATAAAATATCCCAGTGTGTGCTTTTTTGGAAGTTTTTAATTTGCCAATCCTGTAGTGTTATAGTTTTTCTTTCTTTTTTGGGGCGGGGAAAGAAAATTATAAAACTTTATTGAAAGATATTTAAAAAGGGAAAATAAATAGAGCTATATCACGTTCATGGATTAGAAGACTCAACATTGTAATTACTCTATAAAGTCAATACAATCCAATAAAAATTCCAGCATTTTTGTTTTGTCTTAGAACTTGTCAATCTAATTCTTAAAGTTGTACGGAAGAGCAAATGGCTAAGAATAACTAAGATATTCCCAAGTAAGAAGAATTCAGTGATTTTTTTGGAGGTGGAGGTGGATGTGGGATTTGCTTTGAGATAACCAAGGTCACTTTCTAAGGGTGCCTGGGTGGCTCTGTTAGGTGTCCAACCTTGGCTCAAGTCATGACCTCATAGTTCATGAGTTCAAGCCCTGCATCAGGTTCTGTGCTGACGGTGCAGATCCGCTTGGGATTCTCTCTCTCTTCCTCTCTCTCTGCTCCTCCCTCACTTGCACTTTCTCTCTCTCTCTCAAAATAAATAAATTTTAAAAAAGACCATTTTCTAAAGTTACAGTACTCGGGATTATATGTTGCCATGAGGTTAGACAAATTGACCAGTGAGTCAGAATAGAAACTATCAACAGATACACACACACACACACACACACACACCTCATTTATGAAAAGATCTGGTATTAGAGATCAGTGGGGAAAGAATGAACTATCCAGAAGATGGTGCTGACAGCCACCACTTATCCCTATGGGGAAAGTATTATAATAAGCTTCTATCTCATATGTTTCACAAAATTCAAGGAAGACTAAAGACAAATGTGAGAAGCAAAACTTTTAATGTTTACAATGCAGTAAAGAATATCTCTATGACTTTGGGTAGGAAATGACCCCCTTACCACCAAGCTAATTTATAGTCAGCTTTATTTTTTTTTTAATTTTTAAATGTTTTTATTTATTTCTGAGAGAGAGAGACAGCATGAGCAGGGGAGGGTCAGAGAGAGAGGGAGATACAGAATCTGAAACAGGCTCCAGGCTCTGAGCTAGCTGTCAGCACAGAGCCCAATGCAGGGCTCGAACCCACAAAACGTGAGATCATGACCTGAGCCAAAGTCGGACGCTTAACCGACTGAGCCACCCACGCACCCCTATAGTCAGCTTTATAAGATACTTTTAAAACTTGTTACTTCCAGGAGGACATGGTTGACAAGCCATAACATCTGACAACTTTAAACTCCGTTTCCCCAGAAGCCAACAGTCTTCTGTTGCTGTTTTGAACAAGCAAATTCCCAGAAGGGGTGGACATTTCCTATGAGGCATGTAAGATCTTTTCACAGGTCAACTCTGACATGAAAGAAAGGAACTAAAAACTCAAAGATTATCAATGAGATGATGCACAAACTACAAACAGGAATCTTGGCTCTTTTGAGCAACACCATCTTGATGTTATCACCCAAAAGCCTGAGTATCTGACACAGGATTTTAGGAGTGCTAAAGCCATATCTTAACTATTTCAGGGAGTCAAGTATATGTGCCAATGGTATCAGGAAAGAAGGCATGCAGTTTTGCTTCCCTATGCTGTATGGCTTCTAGGCCAAAGACATGTGTGCATGTCAGAAAATCTCTCCTGGGAACCAAGAATAATCTTCAAAATACCAGGATAGAAAATCTCCATTTCAATCCAGCTTCTAAGACATTGTATTAGTGGTGTTTACGCTTTTCACAGAAGACAACAACGTGTCTTTTTTTTAAACATTTTTATTCATTTTTTGAGAGTCAGAGATTGTGAGCGGGGGAGGGGACGAGAGAGGGGGAGACACAGAATCCGAAGCAGGCTCCCACCTCTGAGCTGTCAGAATAGAGCCTGATGCGGGGCTCCAACCTATGAACCATGAGATCATGACCTGAGCTGAAGTTGGACACCTAACCGACTGAGCCACCCAGGTGCCCCTACAGCAATGTGTCTTGTATGCTAACAGCATAAGTTTGAAAGAAAATACCAAATTCTACATTTTCATAAAACTTGACTGAAGAAAAATAGTATTTGAAACAGTAAAGTCACTAGAAGCGCAGAGCTATCAAAAAGTTACACTTCACTTGGTATTCCCGGTGTTTTCTGCTTTCTGTGACTGGACTGTGGAAACATCTAGGCTCTTTGCAGAATTTCCCCCATCCTTGCCACCATCTGCTTTCCCCTTTCTCCCTTTGGATAGCCTCTCTCCTTTCTTTACAATGGCCTTTTTAGGCCTGGGTTCTGGTTTTGGAGAACCGGGGTTAGCAGACAACTGTGCTGATCTACTCTGTAGCTCATCCTTCACCTTCACTTTGTCACCTTTAGCATCTCCTTTTGCCTTTCTCTTGGGCCTAGTGGCAGCAGTGGTTGGCAGGTGGCTTTGTAAGTCCAGGGAGGGGATGGTCGTTGTCTTCCTCGCACTGCTTCTAAAAAGATTTCTTAGGAGGGGCGTCCGGGTATTTTAGTGGTTGAAAGTCCGACTTTGATCTCAGCTCAGGTCTTAATTTCAGGGTCCTGAGTTCAAGAGCTGATTCGGGCTTCAACTGGGTGTGAAACCTACTTTAAAAAAAAAAAAGACTTAAAAAAAAAAAAGGAAGCTTATCAGGAGACCATGGGCTGACTCTCCAGAGACTGAAGTCCCCACACCCTCTGAGAAATGTGGGCTCCCAGCTTCAACTGGGGCAGGGCTGGCATGGACTATAGTCTTATAATTAAATATCATTCTCTCTTTGATCCTCCCAGCTCTCTCCCCACTGCTACCAATACAGCTGTCCTTTCTGATGGAGAACTTCACTCTCTTTAATATATCTGTGATATTGAAATGTATGATAAGAAATATACATATTTTATCTTCATCTGGGTTGCTGGTATAGGTCTCCAAAAACATTTGGAATCTCCTAGGTGATGGGACTAGTAAAGGTGTCTCTCATTTTGTTTATAGTGACATTTAGAAGCACCTAAGGATAGGGGCTGGTTTCTAGAAGAACCAACCATGTGATTATAAGGTTGAAGTTTTCCATTCCACCCCCCTGACCTCCCTGTAGGTTGGGCTGGAGGTTGAGTTCAATCACCAATGGTCAGTGATTGATCATACCCATGTAATGAAGCCTCTTTAAAAACCCATGATGGCAGGGTTTGGAGAGCTTCCAGGTTGGTGAAGACGTGAAGATCTGGGGACACAGCGGTGTTTGGAGAGAGCATGGAAGTTTTACACCCTTTCCCCATACCCTGCCTTATGCATCTCCTCCATCTGGTTGTTCCTGAGTTATATCCTTTTATAATAAATCAATAATCTAAATGTAAGTAAAGTTAACTTCTTAAGTTAGGAAAGCAAGTAAAATGTTTTCTGGAGTTCTGTGAGCTGCTCTAGCAAATTAATTGAACCCAAGGAGGGTACTGTTGGGACCTCAGATCCTTAGTCAGCCAGAAACAAGTGACAACCTGGACTTGGCAATTAGCATCTGAAGGTGGGTGGCAGTCTTGAAGGACTGAGCACTTCACCTGTAAGATCTGAATCACTCTATGGGTAGATTGTGTCAGAATTGTGTTCAATTGTAGGACATCCAGCTGGTATCTGAGAATTGCTTATTGGTATGGGGAAAATGACAGCAGATACTGCAATGGGTTCCAGGATCATTTAACATCACTTTCTCCCAGTGTGTAAACACTTCCTGATCTCATTTCCTTTTCCTCTCAGCTGGAGCCTGTAGTTGCTCATCTGATCAGTAAACTTCCTTACCAAAACTCTGTACTTCCCTGTAGCCTTGTCTGACCCTGCCCAAAAAACCCTAAGCCTAGTTCAGTACTCAGTCTGCCTTCTGTGGTTCTACAGGCCCCAGTTTTTTTTCTCCTCCCTGTATTGACCTTGTTCAGTCCCTCCTTCACTGACTCTGGGGTTGACCATGTGACTTGCTTTGGTCAAGGGACATTAGCAACTATGACTCAAGTAATGACTGAAAAAAACGCTGGCACATACAGAGCTTGCTGTCTGCTCTTTAGAACACTCAGTTCACTTAGAAGCCTGAGCTAGCTGGCTGGGGACTGAGAGACCTTTTAAAGTAGAAATAAATAGTCACAGCTGAGGTCCTTCCAGAACAACCAGTCTGTCAATTATCAGGTATTTGAATATGGCCATTCTAGACCATTTCATCCAACTGAGCTGGCCTAGAACAGAAGAGCCACCTGCTGACATGTAGAATCATGAGATATAGGGGCTCCTGGGTGGCTCAGTCAGTTAAGCATCGGACTCTTGGTTTCAGCTCAGGTCATGATCTCATGGTTCGTGGGTTCAAGCCCTGCATCAGGCTCTGCACTTTTAGTGGGATGCTTTCTCTCTGCCCCTCTCCTGCTCATAATCTCTCTTTCAAAATAAATAAATAAACGTTAGAATCGTGAGAAATAATACATATTTATTGTTTTAAGTCCTGGACTATTGGGAGAATTTGTTTTGCAGCAAAAACTGACATGCATTTTCACTAACCTTTCATTTACCCTTACCTTCATAGCATGATTAGAGAGCATCTAAAAGATAGAGATTATCTAATGCCTAATAGTTCCAGGCTGCATATTTCAGGCTGGAACTATTAGAAATTAATGGTATCACATCTCACGTGGGTTCTTAGGATCCCTGTCAGCTACCTTTCCCCTGCTTTTCAATGTCTGACCATTCCCATCCCTCACCATGTTCCTCCCATCCCCAATTCAGTCCTATCCCCTATCAGTTTGAGAAAATGACTTTGTTGTCTGCTTGAGATAATGTGGGGCTTGCAGGCTACCATGAGGACTCTGGATGTTTTGATGTTTTTCTTTTTCTTTTTTTTTTTAATTTTTAAATGTTTTATTTATTTCTAGGAGAGAGAGAGAGAGAGAGAGACAGCGTGAGCAGGGGAGGGTCAGAGAGAGAGGGAGTCACAGACTGAAACAGGCTCCAGGCTCTGAGCTGGCAGTCAGCACAGAGCCCGACGCGGGGCTCGAACCCACGAACCGCGAGATCATGACCTAAGCGAAAGTTGGACGCTTAACCGACTAAGCCACCCAGGCGCCCCTGGATGTTTTTCTGAATAGGCTGAGAAGCCAATGGAGATTTTGGAGCAGTGGAGTGACACTCCAGCTCTTGTGTGGATAATACAATGTAGTAGAGCAAGAAGAGAATTAAGAAGTTAAAAGAGATGATGGTAGCTTGGTTTAGGGAGATAGAGGAAGTTCAGAGTGTGGAGAGTGGTGGAAACAGCACCCTAATTTATGGAGATTAACATGTAAATAACATCCTCTGGAGTAGTGAAATTCAGTTGCCATGGGTAAAGGGATACACTGAAAATTCTGGTTATATTTTGAAGATAAGAAAATTAGTGCTTGGGGCGCCTGGGTGGCTTAGTCGGTTAAGCGTCCGACTTTCGCTCAGGTCATGATCTCGCGGTTCGTGGGTTCGAGCCCTGTGTCGGGCTCTGTGCTGACGGCCAGCTCAGAGCCTGGAGCCTGTTTCAGAGTCTGTGTCTCCCTCTCTCTCTGATTCTCCTGTTTATGCTGTCTTTCTCTCCCAGAAATAATAAAAAAAAACATTAAAAAAAAAAAAAAGAAAATTAGTGCTTAACTATCCTACCCCTTCTGGGCAGAAAGCAGACTCTGAGCAGAAGGCAGAAGAAATATCTTTCTTTATATACTAGTCTTAGATGAATAAGTGAATGACTCAACTAATGGATAAATCCTGGTTAATATTTTTAGGTTAGAGCAGATTACATATTTTCTTTGAGAAGATAGCTTTCTTCTTGCTTTTCTATTTACAAAGTGAAAATAGTGCATAATAATGAGGTCTCTTGGGGCGCCTAGGTGGCTCAGTCGATTAAGCTTCTGACTTTGGCTCAGGTCATGATCTCACGGTTTGTGGGTTTGAGCCCCACGATGGGCTCTGTGCTGACAGCTAGCTCAGAGCCTGGAGCCTGCTTCAGATTCTGTGTCTCCCTCTTTCTCTGACCCTCCCCTGCTCATGCTGTTTGTCTCTCTCTCTCTCTCTCTCTCTCTCTCTCGCTCTCTCAGAAATAACTTTTTAAAAAATTTTTTAAAATAATGAGGTCTCATTGTATTGTAGGTGGGATTATTGAAATGTACTCCACACTAGTGCTTCCCCAAATGTAGTCATCAGGATTACCAGTCAACAAACTATTACCAATTGGCAATGAGATAAGGAGTTTTTGACAGAATGAAAACAATTGTGTCACTAAACACACTATTCAGCTGGCTTTTTTTTTCCATAGTAAAACTTGGTCTCTTAAGGCAGTAGTATGCTGATTTGCATTCTGACATAAGCTCTGTACCTTGTTGCCAACTGGCATCTTTTATTACACTACAACCAAGAATCGGCTGTATTTTCTGAATGCTACTAATATTTTATTGGACATGCCAAACATATTAAAGGCCTGGTAAATTTCTTAATCATCCCAAAATAATCTGCAGAGTTATATAAAGGGGATGATGTATTTAAAAGTGAGAAAATTATTTTTGAAAAGACTTTAAAACTAAAGATTAAAAAATATATGTTTTTAAGTAATGTCTACACCCAAAGTGGAGCTCAAACTCACAACCCCAAGATCAAGAGTCATTCTCTAATGACTGAGCCAGCCAGGTGCCCCAAGGCTTTAAAGCATCTAAAGGCAGCAAGATGTAGTGGAAAGAACATGGATTTTTTACTCAGATCTGGTTTCAAATCACTGCTTTGTCAGCTGCCATGTGACTTTATATTGTCTTTGTTTTGTCACAGCCAAGTGGAAATAATACCTACCTTCCTGGAGTTATAGCAAAGTTTAAGTGATACAGTATGAGTTAGAAGCCTAGCACAGGGCTTAGCATGTAGGAGACACTCAGTAACTATTAACTCTCCTTTTCTCTCTCTCTCCAATATAAATATCAGCTGCTCAGTCACACTCTTGTCAATACCTCTCTATCTGTAATCTTGTTAAATTTCAAGTGTGTTCTTGTTGGGGTCATATGCCCTGCTCACATGGTTTGCATGGTTTGTTGTGGATGGCAGATACAAGGAAGGGTATTCTAGGAAGCAGAGCAGGAAAGCTGAGTGGGAAAGCTGAGATTTTACCTGTACACTGTGATATTAATGTCATTATGAAAATACTGTGGTACAATAAAACTAGATTCCCTATCATTGTTAGTACTAAGAAGAGCACACATCCAGAGGATAAGCCCTTCTTGTTTTGATACCCACACAATTATTATTGCTATTTTGAGTGGGAATTGAAACCACTGTAAGAATATAAGTGGTAAAACTTTCCTTCTGGCCAACATTTCACAAAGTGAAAATCGAGGGCTAGTATCTACTATTGTCACTATTTGGTATCATATAGACTTAGGTTCATTTTCACCTTATGTAGTAGTTTGACTTCAGAAAAGTTTTTAATCTTTCTGAATTTGTGTCCTTCTTACTCTATTACTTGGAAGTCCAGTTCAGAGCCACGATGTTGCACAACTCCAGGGAGCTCCACTCGCATAGATCGCATAAAGAGTTAAGGAACTCTGGTTCAGAAGCCATAACAAAGACTTAAGTAACAGTGGCATAAACAAGGTAGAAATTATTTTGTTAAGTCTATTTCTTTATTTTGAGAGAGAGAGACTGCTAGCATGTGAGCAGAGTTGGGGCAGAGACAGGCAGAGAGAGAGAATTCCAAGGAGTCTCCTCACTATCAGCTGCAAGGCTCGAACTCATGAACCTGTGAGATCATGACCTGAGCCGAAACCAACAGCAGGATGCTTAGCTGACTGAGTCACCCAGGCACCACTGATAGAAAGTATTTCTTACGTATGAGAATGTCCCAGTATATACAGTCCAGGGCTGATGCATAGGCTTCATAGTGTTGGGGACATAGATTTCAATGCTCTTCCATCAGTCTTATTGCTATACCAGAGCCATAAAGTGTTACTCTCATCCATGTGGTCCCTGTCAAAACATTAACATTTACTCGAGTAAGGAAAGGGAAAAGCAAGGAGGTAGACACATTTGTTACCTTACAGAGTACCATCCTCAAGCTCTACACCTCTCTTCTGCTCATATCACTTTGTTGTTCATAGCTGCAAGAGAGGGTGGGAACTATAAATCTTAGCTGTACAGCCATGTGCCCACCAAAAATTGTGTTACTTTTCAAGAAGGGAAGAGTGGGTATTTAAGAGCAACCAGTTTCTGTCTGCCTTACCTATAAGGGATTTGTGCAAATTAAATACGTACCTGATACAAAGTCGATACTCAAAAGTTTTTCCTTTCTTTCTCACTGCCCTCACCTTCTTACCCAAAAAGAGAATTTATTTTCAACAGTCATTCATTAGCAATACATTTACAACACATCAATAAGAATTGTATAGGAATTCCTGGCTGTCTCAGTCAATAGAGCTTGCACGATCAATATATTGGGATCTTGAGTTCAAGCCCCACAGTGGGCATATAGCCTACTTTTTAAAAAATTGTATAGGGGTACCTGGGTGGCTCAGTTGGTTAAGCATCTGACTCTAGATTTCAGCTCAGGTCATGAACTTGTAGTTGGAGAGTTCCAGCCCCACGTCAGGCTCTGTGCTGACAGCATGGAGCCTACTTGGGATTCTCTCTCTCCTCTCTCGCTTCCCCTTCACTGCTTACTTTCTCTCTCAAAAATAAATAAATAAACTAACTAAATATTTCAAAAATTGTATAGACTTAATTTTTTTTCTTAACTGGCTAATCACAAAATTCAGCTCTCTATTAAACTATGGAACACTGTGGGGTGCCTGGTTGGCTCAGTTACAAAAACATTCAACTCTTGGTCTCAGGGTCATGCGTTAGAGCTCCACATTGGGTGTCGAGAGTATTAAAAATAAACAAATAAACTTTAAAAAATAAAGTAATAATAAAATGTGGAACACTGTCATGAATGTGTTAAAGGAGCTGCAGAAATAAAAGTCTTGGAAGAATCTTGAATGTGCTGATTTTGATTAGAAACTTGGTTCATAAGAAATGAGTAGAGGGGTGCCTGGGTGGCTTAGTCGGTTAAGCGTCTGACTTTCACTTGGGTCATGATCTTGAGGTTCGTGGGTTCCAGCCCCGCGTCGGGCTCTTTGCTGACTGCCAGCTCGGAACCTGGAGCCTATTTCAGAGTCTGTGTCTCCCTCTCTCTCTGACCCTCCCCTGCTCACGCTGTCTCTCTCTCTCTCTCTCTCATAGAGAAAAAAAAGAAATGAGTAGAGTACTGGAAATGTTGATAAGCAAATTCAGGTGAGCTGCTCAGGGTTCACCAACGTAGTATACAAATTACTGTGAGAATCACTTTGATCTGTCTCTTAGGGTATAAAGCAGTGGTCTGGGGAAGAAAGATCTTGATTTGAGAGAGAATGAAGTCTGGACCTAGATGGAAATATTTTGACTAACGGGAGACAATAGCGACCTCAAGGGTCAGAAATAGAGAAGGGTACTTTTGACAAAACGGAAAGTAAACAAAGGATGATTTTTTTAAAAAAGCATTTGTTTACTCATTTATGTGCCTGTTCACTCATTAGTGGTGGGCACAGTGAAATCAGGGGGAGAAACCTAGGATCTTCCCTCAAAAATTTTAGTATGCTATAGAGATTGAATAATGAAGGTCCTATATACTTGCACATTACCTAATCTATATATGCATTCCACTCAGTGACACTTTCAAATGGTACACTAAAACAGCAATGTGTATATTACCATAAAACCCATGTACAATCAAGTCAAATACAAAGATTTCAAAAACATTGTGCTTGTTGTTTAAACTTTTGGTCAGAATGAATATTCACATACACACTTCCTACCTTCTATTCCAAAAACCAGTATTGCAAATAGCACAAATCTCTTCTGTAACAGCATGGAGATCCTCTTAAATAGGATGTAGGCAGTGGTATTTATTGCACAAAATTTCTACTTATAAATCAGATATTTATTTACTCAGTAGTGTTATGTAGATACATAGTGACCTCTGTATCCCTCAGTAGGTTCTTTTTTTTGAGGCCTTCTCAAAAGTTGTGATATTATGATATTTGCAATTCATTGACATGACTTCAGTCCCAACTTCCCCACCATCTAGTCATGCAATCACAGACAAGGCACTTAATCCCTCTGAGTTTTAGGTCCCTGGAAAATGGAGATAGTAATGCCTGCCCTCTCCACCACACAGGATTATTGTCATGCTCTCGGTGAAAGTGAAAAAGTACATAGAACAGTGATTTATTTTAACTGCCATAATTTCAGGCCTTCAGCATATACCAGTATCCAGTGAGGTATTTAAATTGCCACCTAATTTTTCTGAGCAGTTTGAAAGATGAGCTCAGACTGGATTTCTCTTTTTCTTTGGTAAAGTACCAAACAACCTCATGTTTTCTATTCCTATTCCTATTTCTGCATTTTTCCTTCTAACAGTTGCTGAAATGAGAAGTGGTTTCAATAATTTAAGTTCCTGGTAGTTACACTGAAAATACTGAGAAAACAGTAGACGCCTTTATTATTTTATAGTAATGGGAAAGAAAATTAACATTAAGGAAGTCCTAATCTAGTAGTAATTTGCATTATCTTGCTAATCTCTATTAGCCCTCACAACACTGTAGGATAAGTTGTTGGTGGAAATAAGACTCAGCGGCTTATTGAACTTCATAGCTGTAAGTGTGGAGCTGGGATTCAAACCTAAGTTTGAGCACAGCAATTAACTTTTTTCCTCTAACAAATTCCCAAGTGCTGTTGATTCTGCTGGTCTGGAATCTATGTTTTAAGAACCACCGGGCCAGACTCTGATGTATTTATCACCTAGTGTCTCTACTGCTAAATTCAACATTGTGTTGGAAACTCAGGATATACTGGCTTGGGAGTAACTCAGGTTACCCCTCTTGAAACACACAGTAGAAAATAAGTTAGAGGAACAAAACCACACAAGGCATATAGAAAACAAAATTAAAATGGCAAGTGTAAATCCAATTTAACAACATTACATGTGAATGAAAAATTGTCAGACTGGATTTTTAAAAAAATCCAACTATATGCTGTCAACAGGAGACACAGTTTAGATTCCAGTATACAAATAGAAAGTAAAAGAATGGAAAGGGTATATCATGCAAACAACAAAAGAAAGTTGGAGTAATTGTACTAATGTCAGACAAAATGGACTTAAAGCCTATTAACAGAAAATGTTTTTAGAGATTAAGAGGGACATTTCATAATGATAAATGAGTTAATCTGTCCGGAAGCTATAACAGCTATAGGCATATATGCATCTGACAACAGATCATCAAAATGCATTAAGCAAAAACTGACAGAAATGAAGGGAGAAATAGTATACAATAATAGTTGGAGACTTCAATACTCCACTTTCAAAAATTGATAGAACAGGGGTGCCTGGGTGGCTCAGTTGGTTAAGCGTCCGACTTTGGCTCAGGTCATGATCTCATGGTTTGTGGGTTTGAGCCCCATGTCGGGCTCTGTGCTGATGGCTAGCTCAGAGCCTGGAGCCTGTTTTGGATTCTGTGTCTCCCTCTCTCTCTCACCCTCCCCTGCTCATGCTGTGTCTCTGTCTCTCAGAAAAAAAAAAAAAAAAAGAATTTATAGAACAATTGGATAGAAGGCCAGCAAGAAAACAGAAGACTTGAACAATGCTATAAACAAACTAGGTCTGATGGACATCTATAGAGCCCTCCACCCAACAATAGCAGAATACACAATCTTTTCAAGTGCAGATGGGAAATTCTCCAGGACAGATCATATGCTAAGCCATAAAAACAAACAAATACATTTAAGAGGATAGAAATAATACAAAATTTGTTTTCTAGTAAGAATGGAATAAAATTGAAAACCAGTAATAAAAAGAACTTGGGAAACTTGCAAGTACATTGAAATTAAACAACGCATTCCTAAATACCCAAAGGGTCAAAGGAGAAAAAAAAAGAGAAATTAGAAAATACTTTGAGATGAATGAAAATGAAAGCACAAATGAAACTTATGGGATGCAGCTAAAGCAGTGCTTACAAGTTAATTTACAGCTGAAAATGCCAATGTTAAAAAAGAAGAAAGATGTTTAATCAACAACTTGACCTCCCACCTTGAGACACAAGTAAAAGAAGAGCAAACTAAATTGTAAGCAAGCAGATGGATGGAAATAAAGATTAGAGAGGAAATGAATGAAATAGGGAATAGAAAAACAAAAATAAAAACAAAACAAAAACTGGCCCTTTGACAAGATAAAAAAATTGACAAACCTTTAACTAGATTGACCAAGGTAAAAATAGAATCAGAAATGAATAAGGAATCTTACTGTTGACCTTACAGAAATAAAAAGTATTATAGAGGAATACTATGAACAATTGTATGCCAAGAAATTAGATGACTTAGATAAAATGGAGCAATTTCTATAAAGAAACAAAGTACCAAAACTGACTTAAGAAACAGTCTTAACAGACACCTAAAAAATGTTAGTAATAAAAAGATCTACCCATGAATAAAAGCCCAAGGTTCAGAACCCTTAACTAATAAATTCTACCAAACATTTCAAGAATTAATTACCAATTCTTCACAAACTCTTAAAAAAATAGATGAGGTAACATTTTCTAACTCATTCTATGAAACTATTGTACCTTGGTAACAAAACTAGACAAAAATGTCACACACAAAAAAAATCCAAAACCTATTATCTTTTATGAATATGAACACAAAAAACGTCAACAAAATACTAGCAAGCTGAATTCAATAATATATACAAAGAATTATACACCATGACTAAATGGAGTATATTTCAGGAAAGTGAGATTGGTTTAATATCCCAAAATTAGTAAATGTAATGCACCATATTCACACAATTAAAAGGAAAAAAACCCATATGGTCATTTAATGAATTCAAAAAGAAATGGACAAAATCCAATACCCTTTCATGATAAAAACACTTAACAGATAGGAATAGAAGGAAACTTCCTCAACTTGATAAAAAGCATCTATGGGGGCACCTGTTTGGCTCAGTCAGAAGAGCATACAACTCTTGATCTCAAAATCATGAGTTTGAGCCTGACATTAGGTATAGAGATTGCTAAAAAAAAAATCAATTAATTGAAAAAAAAAAGCAACTGTGAAACCCCACCAAAGAAGATAAACATGACTACGTTTGCTACTTCCAGTCAACATTATATTGAAGGTTCTAGCAGGAAATTAGGCAAGAAAAAGAAATAAAAGGCATTCAGATTGGAAAGGAAAAAGTAAAACTATATTCACAGATGATATAATCTTGTACATAGATAATAAAAAATCCACCATAAAAACTATTTGAGTTCATAAGCTAGTTTAGTAAGGCTGAAGGATACAAGAGCAATATATAAAAATCAATTGTATTTTTAGACACAAGCAAAGAATGTTCAGAAAATGAAATTAAGAAAATTTTATTTTAAGGGGCACAGGGCTGGCTCAGCTGGTAGAGCATGAAACTCTTCATCTCAGGGTTGTGGTTCAAGCCCTACATTGGGTGTGGAGCCCACTTAAAACAAATTCTACTTACAGTAACATCAAAAGGAATAACGTAGGAAAAAATTTAGTAAGGGGCACCTGGCTGGCTCAGTCAGTGCAATGTGCGAATTTGATGTCAGGGTTATGAGTTCAAGCTCCACATTGGGTGTGTGGATTACTTAAATACAAGTAAAACCATCTATCTATAGTCAACTGAATTTTGAAAAGAATGCCAAGATCATTCAATGGAGAAAAAAGAGTCTTTTTAACAAATGATGTTGGACAACTGGATAGCCACATGTGTTAGGATGACTGTATATAAAAATTAATTCAAAATGGACTAACGACCTGAATTTAACAGCTAAAATGATGAAACTTTTAGAAAACACTAGGGGGGCGTGCCTGGGTGGCTCAATCAGGTTAGCTCCCGACTTTGGTTCAGTTCATGATCTCGCAGTTCGTGAGTTAGAACTCTGCGGCGGGCTTGGGCTGACATCTCAGAACCTGGAGGCTGCTTCAGATTCTGTCTCTCTCTCTGCCTCACCCCCTCTCATGTTCTGTTTCTCTCTCTCTTTCAAAAATAAATAAACATTTTAAAAAATGGAGATAAGTCTTACTGACATCCAATTTGTTAATTGATTCTTAGATGTGACACTAGAAGCACAAACAAAAAAATCAGATAAATTGAGCTTCATCAAAATTAAAAACTTTTCTGATTCAAATGACACTGTTAATAAAGTAAAAAGATAATCCACAGAATGGGAGAAAATATTTACAAATCATATATTGAATATGGGATTTGTATAAAGAATACATAAAGAATGCTAACAAGTCAATACTAAAAGACATATAATTCAATTAAAAATAGGCAAAAGATCTGAGTAGATATTTCTCTGAAAAAAGATATACAAATGGCCAAAAATACATGTAAAACTCAATGACATCAGTGATCATTAGGGAAATGCAAATCAAAATCTTTCACCGACTATTATGACTATAACAAAAAAGTCAGGGAATTACAAATGTTGGTGAAGGTGTTAAGAACTCAGAACATTTATATACTATTAACAGGAATGTAAAATGGTGTAGTGACTTCGCAAAACAAATTGACAGGTTTCCAAAATGTTAGATATAGAATTTCCATATGACCTGGCAGTTCCACTCCTGGATATATAACCTAAGGAATTTAAAACAGGCATTCAAATAAAATCTTTCTCACAAATACTCATAACACCACTATTCACAGTAGCCAGAAGGAGAAAATAACCCTTTAGTCTATCAACAGATAAGTATATAAACAAAAGTTGGTATAGCCATACAGTGGAATATTATTCAGCCATAAAAAAGAATGGTACATGCTACAACATAGATGAACCTTGTAAACATTGTTCTAAGTGAAGAAATCCAGACAAAAAAGGCTGCATTTTACATGATTCCATTTATTGAAATAACCAGAACTTACAAATCCTGACAGAAAACATATTAGTGGTTCCCCAGGGCAGGAAGAACAGGGGTGGGAAAGGGAAATGAGGACTAACTGCTTACTGCAATAATAACAACAAAAAAGAAAAACTTATGTACCTACCATCCAATTTAGGAAAAATATTAAATATGAAGAAGCAAACTGACTTCAACAATAAAATTTTTTTAATTTTTTTTTTTTTAAACAAAGGCACTGGGTCACCTGGATCCATTAAGCATTCAACTTCAGCCTACATCATTATCTTATGATTGGTGAGTTGTAGCCCCACATTGGGCTCAATGCTGACAGCTCAGAGCCTGGAGCCTACTTCAGATTCTGTATCTCCTCTCCCTGCTCATACTCTGTCTCTCAGTCTCTCAAAAATAAATATACGTTAAAAAATTTTAAAAAACCCATGAAAATAAGTTAGAGCCTTTTACTTCTTCAGGTACACAAATAACAAAATATACAGTTCAGAGTTCCTTTGGTCAGTTGTGGGAAGCCAAGAAAATTCATTAAGCATCAAAGTGGCACAAGTAGAACTGTGCTTTAGGAAATCCATCTGGCATCACAAGTTTTATTGGTGGGAGGTAGACTGGAGGCACGACTCCTTGTAATAGAGACTCTTGAGGCCTTAAATTGGGTGTGATAGGAACAGAAAGAAACATATGGATACCTATATTTGCCCTTTTGTCTTCTTTTTTATCCACTACACTTACAATCAAATTTCTGTCATAGCAGCAGTTAGCAGACCAGTATCCTTCTAGATACAGGTATATCTAGATATTCCCCAAGAAGAATGTCAAACCAGGAAGTAGGCAGTCTGAAATGATTTCGTTGTTAAGTAAGGAGTTGACAATGTTTGCTTTCTTAGTCTGTTACCAACAGGCCTAAGATAAGCAACAGCTATTATTTACTGATCATTTGCTGAGTGAATTATACATATGTCAGGACTAGCTCACTTAATTCTTTTTTTTATTACATTTTTGAATGTTTATTTTTGAGAGAGAAAGAGACAGAGCACAAGCAGGTGAAGGACAGAGAGAGAGGGAGACACAGAATCTGAAGTGGGCTCCAGGCTCTGAGCTATCAGCACAGAGCCCTATGCAGAGACTGAACTCACAGACCAGGAGATCATGACTTGAGCCAAAGTTGGACACTTAATGGACTGAGCCACCCAGGTGCCCCTTAATTATTTTTTACAATACTGGAAAGTGAGTACTACTTAGTCTATCTTATGGATGAGTAAACTGGGGTTCAGAGAGAATAAGAAACTTGCCCTTTAAGGTAAGGAGAATTGGACTTCATACTTGACTCTAAAGTCTATACTCTTAAGAAGGAAAAAGGTGGGGGTGCCTGGTGGCTCAGTCAGTTAAGCATCTGACTCTTGATTTCAGCTCAGGTCATGATCTCACTGTTCATAGGATTGGGCCTTGCTTCAGGCTCTGCACTGACAGCACAGAGCCTACTTGGGATTCTCTCTCTCCTTCCTGCCCCTCCCCTGTGCTTGCTCTTTCTCTCTCAAAGTAAATAAATAAACATAAAAAAAAAAGGAAAAAAGTGGGGGAGGCTAAAATTGAGAAGCATGGTATTTTTGCTGCTCTAATTATGAATAATGTCTTTTCCATCTGAGTTTATGATATTTAAGAAGGGCCAGGGTGGAGCACCTTGGTGGCTCAGTTGGTAGAGCATCCATCTTTGGCTCAGGTCATGATCTCAAGGTTCCTGAGTTTGAACCCCATGTTGGGGTCTGTACTGACTGCTCAGAGCCTGGAGCCTGCTTCTGATTCTGTGTCTCCCTCCCTTTCTGCCCTCCTCTACTCACACCCTGTCTCTCTCTCTCTCTCTCTCTCTCAGAAATAATAAACATTAAAAACAAAAAGAAGGGCCAGGGTAAATTCATTCACTTTCTGGAAATTCAAACATAATTATTTTAATTAGTCCTTTGGATACTCACAGAAAGAGTACATATATCTCTTCTAAGAATGTAAAGTTGTTGCCCAATAGTCTGAGAAAGATAAAGCCACAGAGCAAGGTCATACTCCTGAGGTTGGGGGTGAAGGCCTCAACCAAAGATTTGGACTTTCACTGTGCTAAGTATCAGAGGAGGTGGGAAATGAATAGGAAATCAGAAGCTACAGAGGCTGGAGGAGGAACTGCAGGTATTTGGCTGGGAGTCACTTAGTTGTTTTCTTGAGAGTTCATTTCAAGGCCCTCCCAGAAGGAAATGAAAAGGTGGCCTCTGTAAAAACTGAAGATAAATGAGCCTTATCTTTACTAGACGATTGTCTAGGATCATGTTACTCTTTGTGTTCATTTCCCTCTTGTTGTCTCTCAGCTTTTGGTAAAATCTTATTTAAGTGTTTCAACCTGATACAACTAGGCCACTGGGAGTTCAGTGAAGAGTTCTGTCTTCCTTAGACCAGAGGCTAAAAGTGAGGAGGTCTCCTTGAGTCCAGCTTGATTGTGGCAGCATTATGAGCTCCCAAAGGGAAGGTAAAACTTGGACATCAAAGTTGGAGGTTAAGCAGCTCAGCGACTTCTCACCATTGTCTATGGAATAGTCTCCTTCCCTCCACTGTATGTTAAGGAGGAGCAGAGGCATGATTTGTATTAGGGAGTCAGGACATTCTTAATCCATTTACCTTAGAGCAATGTTTTTCAACATTGTTGAAAACCCATTAGTAGGTCATAAAATCAATTTACTGGGTGTCAATCAGCACATTTTTTTTTTAAATTAGAGAGAGAGAGAGAGAGCAAGCAATGGAGAGGGGCAGAGGGAGAGAGAGAGAATCATAAGCAGGCTCCATGCTCATCTTGGAACCAGACTTGCAGCTTGATCCCACAACTCTGGGATCATGACCCGAGTCAAAATCAAGAGTCAGATGCTCAACCTACTGAGCTACCCAGGTGCCCTAATCAGCACTTATATTTAAATGAAATAGAATAAGAACTATGATATACTTAGAAAGTTTATTGTTTCCTGAGTTTTTGTTTCAGTTAAAAAAAAATAAAGTATGTTTGTCTGTGTGTGTGTGTGTGTGTGTGTAAAATGTGTATCTTATTGTGGGTTATGATCATAAAAGTTTGAAAATCACTTCAACGAGTATATATCTAATGAAATCAATTATTCAAGGGGAAAACATGGGTTCCTTACATTTAGTAGTATATTTTTTCTTTCACTTTAGAATTTGTACACTCACTTTTCCCTTTAACATGTGTGAAAAATAACCTCCCTTAAACAAATTCTTTTCAGTGCTTTCATTCAAGAATTATTCAGTGTTTAATAGTATATAGCTCTGTCACACCTTTGTTTGGCCTGCTAGGAATGAAGGGATGAAGATAAACTAGATACAAACTAGTTTAGGTGTCTGGAAATTATGATCTTGGTGGGAATTGAACTTCTTTAATCTCTTTACTACTACTACTACTACTACTACTGGTACTACTACTACTACTACTTCTTCTTTTTCTTTTTTTAATGTTCTTATTTATTTTTGAAAAAGGGGAGAGGAGAGAGAGGGGGGAACAGAGAACCCAAAGCAGATTCTGTGCTGACAGAAGTGAGCCTGATGTGGGGCTGGAATTCACGAACTGCAAGATCATGACCTGAGCAGAAGTTGGATGCTTAACCGACTGAGCCACTCAGGCACCCACCTCTTTTCTTCTTTTCCAAGTGAAAGGTTTAGGCTTTCTCCTGTCACATATGTGGTACTACTCACTCAGGCGTGCTGATGGACAGGAACAGTGTGACTCTTCACCTGAAAGCCTGCCATTTGTAATCTCAGAGATAATGAACTACTTCTCATCACCCCTCACTGCAGGTTCTTGTAGTCTTTATAGTGATGCTAGATAAGCTCAAGTGACACTGTATAATTTTACTATCTGTCTTTCTGGAATCAAGACAAGGTCACAATGCCCCTCTCCCACCCCCTGCTGTTTTGAGTTCAATTATAGCATTAATTCTGGGCCTGAATCATCCTGAATTAAATGTGACTAAACTGTTTCATATGTGTATGCCATAGTTAATGTGAGTTCATTTATCTCCTAGATGTTTTTCATTATATTATCTGTTGGTTTACAAGCCAACTAATCAGATATCCATTTCCTTATAGGTTATCAAAGAAAAACAGTAGCATCTCAGTTATGACTTCACAGCTTGAGGGAAGAAAAAGAGCTCTTTATCAACACAGATGAGCAAAAAGATTAATTGGTATCTCTTTAGTGATACAATTTAATAATTGTAATTTATGGACAATTTAAGGAGAAACTAAGGAAATCTCAACAAAAGCAGTATCTTAAATCTTACTGAGTATAAATAATTACCCTGAAATTTAATCTACCCCAGATAGCTAGTCTAAACCAGTCATAGTTCTTTTATTGCCTTGCCAGAAATTGGTTCCAAATTCTCATGTGACCAATTGTGCCAGGATTCATAGAAATACTTCCTCACACCTGCTCTTTCCCTGCCGCTGAGTTGTGCAGAGTGGGGGCTCCAGTGCAGTCTAGATTTGGCTCCATCCACAATTCAACACCAGCCATGGCTGAGGAAGGCATTGTTGCTGGAGGTGCAGTGGAGGTTAACACTGCTTTGCAAGAGGTGCTGAAGACCGCCTTCATCCATGATGGCCTAGCATGTGGAATTTGCAAATCTCTCAGTCTTAGACAACTGCCAAGGCCATATTTGTGTGCTTGCATTCAACTGTGATGAGCCTATGTATGTCAAGTTGGTGGAGGCCCTTTGTGCTGAACACCAGATCAACCAAATTAAGGTTGATGACAAGAAACTAGGGAAGCTAGGTAAGGCTCTGTAACACTGACAGAGAGGGAAAACCCTATAAAGTGGTTGGTTGCAGTTGTGTGGTGATTTGTCATAGACTCTGGGTCTGCAGTTCTCTCTTGTTCAGCAAGAGAGCAGGATGCAGGATTGAAAATGTAAGAGAGGCTAATGTCCGAGAGGAGACAAGAGCCCCAAGTAAGGGTCCTTGCTCTGTTTTTATTAGGACCAGAAGGCTTACAAAACGTGATGGGCGTGCGCAGAGAGACAATGAGACCATGAACATTAACTCATGGGCGTGGGGAAAAGGAGGTTTTGGAGATACTTGGTGTTAAGGAGTTGGGTCAATACAAAACAAGATTCTGGTGCTTGGTGGAAGGTTGTTTACAGCAAACATGAAGCCCCACCTCTGTTTACCAAAAACCGGTCTAGGGGATAAGAAAGACAGAGGATGCTACCTCAGGGTCAACAAGGCATCTTTCTTTTGCTAACTAGCAAAAGAAAATTAGTGGGAAACTTCGCCCTGCTGAGGTCTATAGCCCTGTTTACCTGTTTACCTAATTTATTCCTTCCTTCCCATGAGAGCAGCTTTCTGCCATTGTCCTCTACCTTTGTCCTATACTGGGTGCCTTTGCCCTGTTTGTCCTGTTGGGGGCCTTTGCCGCATTTACCTAATCTTATTTACCTAATCTTGTTTACCCAAACTTGGGTGTGTTCATCCTATGGCTTTCTAATTCTTGATGCCTTGTTAACCCATCTGTGCAGGCTCAGGGAATTCCTAAGCTTATTCCCCACAATGGTTAAGGACTTCAAATGCAAGAAATGAACAAATTAAAAAACTTGATTCCTCCAGAATAAATAAGTAAATAAATAAATAATTAAAATACTTCCTCACCCCAGAGAGTGGTATTCTTTCTCTGGATGTTGGCATACCTGGGTTACGATGCCAAGAATTTCTGATATCATCTTTTTATTGCCTGAGGATGAAGCTGTTACCTAAAGGATAAAGCTCTTGACAAAGAGCTACAAAGTAAACATGGTGAAGTAAAGGAACACTGGATCCTTCATGACATTGTTATGCAACTGCATCTATGAGCCTAACCCTACCTCTGAACTCCCTTTTTCTACGACGTAATGAATTTCCTTATTGTTTGGGTATTATTCACAGTACGAATGGATTTTATTCAATCTTATTAGCCAAAACATTCTTTAAAAATTTTTTTAAACATTTACTTATTTTTGAGTGACAGAGCATGAGTGGGGAAGGGGCAGAAAGAGAGGGGGGACACAGAATTTAAAGCTGGCTCCAGGTTCTGAGCTATCAGCACAGAGCCCGATGCAGGGCTTGAACTCACAGAGTGAGAGATCATGACCTGAGCTGAAGTCAGATGCGTAGCCAACTGAGCCACCCTGCCACCTTGGCAACACTGCTTTTCCCCAGTTGCTGTTACAATGATTTCTTTAACTTACCCTGTATTTTCCAGTGTAGTTAGAGAACACACTGGAGAATACGCATGGCAAGAACATGCTGGAGAATATGCATGGCTCCAAAATTTTAGAAACTCTCCCAGATACCCAGCCCTCAGTGGCCTGTCAGGATTAGTTTCTGTCAAAAGCTGCTTTCTCTTCCTTTCATCTAGGTACTCCACTGACCTCCACTGCACACTCAGGCCAGGTTTGAGAATCCTTAATAGGAATCACATAGGGGCGCCTGGATGGCTCAGTTGGTTGTCTGACATCAGCGCAGGTCATGATCTTACCATTCGTGAGTTAGAGCCCCACATTGGGCCCTGTGCTGACAGCTCGGTGCCTGGAGCCTGCTTCGGATTCTGTGTCTTCCTCGCTCTTTGCTCCTCTCCTGCTCACACTCTGTCTCTCAAAAAGAAATAAATATTAAAAAATTTTTAAAAAACCAAGAAGCACATAAAAGTTCTTTCCTTAATAGGGAAGCATGTAAAGGATATAAATTGTGTGAAGATCCTGCTTTCTGCTGTTGTCTGTATGTGTTATCGGAACTCTGCTTAGGTTCTGAACTCTTTTGACTAGACTGCTTGGAGTACATTTCTGCCTCATTTGGCCCTTCTCCCCTGTGTTACTGACGCAAGTTAAAGAGACTTCTCCAAACTTACCTGAAAGAGTCCCCTTGTTACTTAAGCTACTGAATTCCTATTCCATTCCTTCTCTGACTTTTGGTGTCCTTGTGTTTATTTAGAGAAAGGTAAAATGTATATACAAGAAGGAAATGAATAGTCCAAAGTATATTGAAGAAGTATTTAAACAGGAGTGACTACAACAATGATTCATAGTTTCTTTATGCTCATTTTCTTTTTTGAGGTAAGGAGAATTTATAAGCTGTTAACTTTGTATGCTCCACATGAACTGTTGTAAAAGTTGCAGGTGCATATTGAATTCAGTGGTTTCCTTTTTTTTTTTAACTACCAAAGATTCCAAAGAGAGAAGAGAAATTAGCCAGAAAGGTTTATTTCAAGAGCAACTTTTATTAAAATATCATTAGCAACAGTTCAGTATATAAAGTTAATGACTTCTTTAATATATCCTCTAGTCATTTATAGACACCAGTCTGTTAACCTGAGTGAGTAATCGCCTCTGTTTTCCCTTCAGTTCAACTTAGTCAGTTTTAGGGGTAAGCACAGACTTTTCTCTGGCTTTTGTTTATAAAATGACTTATTGCAGTCTGCTTTATGTGCATTTACACATATGAAAAGAGGTCTAAATATATTACAGAGTCTTTTATATATTAACTATGTGGAATTTAGTTTCCTAGCCATCAAAATGTTTCTTGTTTTAATTATCAGTTAGGTTCTTATGTTCTTCTTGTAATACACTCCTGAATTACTTTCCTACCTGCTATAAAAACTCTTTGAAACTATTCATTATGTGTTAGGAAAACATTATTCTGGATCCAGATCTCCAAAGGCTTTTTTATAAAAAGCAATTTATCATCAAAATTAAAAGTTTTTTCTGGGGCGCCTGAGTGGCTCAGCCGGTTGGGCATCTGACTTCGGCTCAGGTCATGATCTCATGGTTCATGGGTTCGAGCCCCGCATCGGGCTCTGTGCTGACAGCTCAGAGCCTGTAGCCTGCTTCAGATTCTGTGTCTCCCTCTCTCTCTGCCCCTCCCCTGCTCACGCTGTTTCTCTCTCTCTCTCAAAAATAAATTAAAAAAACTTTTAAAAAAATCCTTTTCTAAGGATAGTATTAAGAAAGTAAAAGACAACTCAAAGAATGGGAGAAAAGATTTGCAGCTAATATATTTGATAAAGAACTTGTATGCAGAATATATAAAGAAACTGTATACTCAATAATAAAAAGTAACCCAATTAAAAATGGGCAAAGGATTAAAATAAACATTTCTCCAAAGGAGATATACAAGTTTCCCAGGCTATCAAAAATGAAAGCAGTCCTATGAAATCATTTTTAGGTCAAAATGTCTTAAAACAAAGAAACAATTACAATTAATTTATATAGACAAATTTTTTTTGTTTATTTATTTATTTTGAGACGGAGAGAGATGTGAGCAGGGGAGGGGCAGAGAGAGAGGGAGAGAGAAAAAAATCCCAAGCAGGCTCTGTGGTGTCAGCACAGAGCCTGACATGGGGCTCAGACTCACAAACCTTGAGATTATGAACTTAACCAAAACCAAGAGTTGGACGCTTAACTGACTGAGCCACCCAGGTGCCTGGATATGGACAAAGTTTTAAAAAATATTTTATTTTTAAGTAATCTCTACATCCAATGTGGAGCTCAAACTCACAGCCCCAAGGTTAAGAGTCACATACTCCACCAACTGAGCCAGCCGGGCACCCCTCGATGGAAATTTTTTTGAGCTCAACCCCCAAAAAATAACCTCTCTTACTTAGGCTTTTCTTATACCTTAAGACACATCTTACTAACAGATGCATGAAATAAAAATGAAACACAGATGCCCACAGACACAGTTCAAAGCTATGGCAGCCTGATGTTGAGATGCTGAATGTAGTTCCCAGGGAAGGAGCTGCTCAGGGTGGGCACTGCCTCAATCATGGCTCACTGAAAAACATGATGAATGCTGTTTTTGCTTTTTGCTTTTTTTATATGAAAGCAAAAACCCTTTTCAGATTTCTTTTGGTTAGTGAAAACAGGGACTAATACACATCTTTCATAAAGGCAAAGTGACTTGGAATACCTGACTGCTCAGTTTGTTTGATGTCTGACTCTTGATCTCAGCTCAGGTCTTAATCTCAGGGTCATGAGTTCAAGCCCCATGTTGGGCCCTAATGCTCGGCATGGAACCTACTTAGAAAATAAAAATAAAAAAAGCCAAGTGGCTGAACTTGAATTTTCAAAAAGTGGAGGATACCTGTACAAATGGCCAACAAATGCATGAAAAGATGCTCAACATCAATAGTCATGGGGGAACTATAAAAATCAAAACCAAATCAAAATGAAATACCAAATCCACTAGGATGGATGATTATAGTAAAAAAGACAGACAACAACAAGCATTGGTGAGGATTTGGAGAAATTGGGACCCTCTTATATTGCTGGTATGATGTACAGCCACTTGGGAAATTGGATTGGCAGTTCTTTGTGTGGTTAAACAGAGAGTTACTATATGAGCTAGCAATTCCAGTCCTAGGTCTATACCCAAGAGAATTGAAAACATGTGTCTACACAAGAGTTGTACACACATGCTCATAGCAGCATTATTCATAATAGCCAACTTAAGTTGGAACAACTCAAATGCCTCTCAACTAATGAGGACAAACAAAATGAAGTATATCCATTCAATGGAATATTATTGGGTCATGTTGAATACTGAATGTTTGTGTCCACTCTCAAATTCATGTGTTGAAGCTGTTACCCCCAGTGTGATGATATTAGGAGGTAGGGCCTTTGAGAAGTAATTAGGTTTAGATGAAGTCATGACAGCAGAGCCCCCATAACAGGATTAGTGCCTTTATAAGAAAAGGAAGAGATACTAGAGCTTCCTCCTACCACCATGTGAGGATACAGTGAGAAGGTGGCCGGCTGCAAGCTAGGAAGTGGACCCTCACCAAGAACGAAATCTGGCAACACCTTGATCTTGGACTTCACAGCCTCCAGAACTGTAAGAAGTAAATGTCTGTTTAAACCAACCAGTCTGTGGTATTTTGTTATAGCGCCCAAAGCTGACTAAGAAAGGTCGTAAAAAGGAGGGGAACCTGGGTGGCTCAGCTGATGAAGCGTCTTCAACTCAGGTCATGATCTCATGGTTCATGGGTTCAAGCCCCGCGTTAGCTGTCTGTGCTGACAGCCCAGAGCCTGGAGCCCCCTTTGAGTTCTGTGTTTTCCTGTCTCTCTGCCCCTCACCTGTTCATGCTTTATCTGTCTCTAAAAAATAAATAAACATTAAAATATTTTTAATAAAAAATAAAAAAAGATAGGTCATAAAAAGGAATGAAATACTCATATATGCTACACGTGGATGAAGCTTAAAAACACTGTTAAGTGAAAGTAGCTAGACACAAAGTCCACATGTATGATTATGTTTATATGAAATTTCCAAGGCAGGAAAATTCATAAGAGTTGGAAAATGGATTAATGGTTGCCAGTGGTTGTGGGGAGACAGAGGAATAATGAGCATGGGGTTTCTTTTGGAGATAATAAAAATGTTCTGATATTAGATAATGGTGATGGTGATTAACTCTGAATATACTAAAAATTACTGAACTGTATGCTGTAAAAGGGTTAATTATATGATATGTGAATTATAAATCAATAAAAAAGTAATTCAATTTTTTTATCCATTCAGGTTTTGTTACTATATGAAAACTTAACACAACTTTCTTTAATGTTTATTATTTATGTTTGAGAAAGAGAGAGAGTGCAAGCAGGGGAGAGGCAATGAGAGGAGACACAGAATCTGAAGCAGGCTCCAGGCTCTGAGCTATCAGCACAGAGCCCGATGTGGAGCTCAAACTTACGAACTGCAAGATCATGACCTGAGCCACAGTCAGCCACTTAACTGACTGAGCCACCCAGGTGCCCCAGGAAATGTTTTTTTTTTTTAATGTTTATTTATTTGTGTTGAGATAGATAGAGATAGCGTAGGTGGGGGAGGGGAAGAGAGAGAGGGAGAGAGAGAGAATCCCAAGCAGGGATTCTGTGCTGTCAGCACTGAGCCTGTTGCTGGGCTTGAGCTCATGAACTATGAGATCAAACCTGAGCCAAAATCAAGAGTGGGGCACTTAACTGACTGAGTACCTCCCAGCCAAGTATCCCTGTAAGAAAACTCCAATTCCACAAATATATTCATAATCAAGGTAAGAAGTATATAGAAAAATATCAATAGTCAACAATTAGTCATATCCAAATTCATATTATACTCTATCAAATATTTCCCCCATGATTTACAAACACATTTGTTTCCCCTGAACTATTGTTCTCTGTACTGAAATAACTACCTTTAGAGAGTTCTCAAAATGTCCTTGAGGAGGTAAAGGGTACCATTAAAATAATAGCCCATCTATTGCCACTGACTGGGGGTGGAGTCAAAATTAGCACTCATATTTATCTGTTCTAGTCAATTTGTTTTCAGTCAATTTCAAGTGTAAGTTAACATTCAGAGAATGAAATCTCTGTCTCTTTTTAAAAATAAGAACACACACACCCACATATATGTATATATGTTTCCAAGTGATCTGTACCCTTAAAGTGGGGCTCAAAATCATAACCTTGAGATCAAGAGTCTCATGCTCTACCAACTGAGCCAGCTGAGTGCCCCTTAAGTAGGATTTTTAAAAAGGGAGATATTTTTGGAGCTTTAGGCTCCAATTAAAATTTCCATTTAGTAAATTTATCACTGTCTTTATTAAGTGTATATGAGAATCCCATAGATGATGACTCATGGTAGAAGTACAAATGAATCTATGAAAAGATGCTCAACCCAACTGAAAATTAGGAAAGTATACAATGAGAAACTATTTTATTCCTTCCAGATTTGGAAGAATTTAAAAGATTGGTAACATCCAGCGTGAAAGGGAGTGTTTGGAAATAATCACTCTCATTTTACTGATGATGAGAGAATAAAAAGGTATGATTGTTCAGGGCACCTGGGTGGCTCAGTTAGTTAAGCATCTGACTTTGGCTCAGGTTGTAATCTCATGGTTCCAGAGTTTGAGTTCTGCATCAGGTTAGCTCAAGCCTACTTTGGGTGAGCCCTGTGTTTCTTTCTCTCTCTCTCTGCCCTCCGTGGGATTCTCTCTCTCTGTCTCTGTCTCTCTCTTTCTGCTCCTCTCTCACTTGTGTCCTCTTTCTCTTAAAAAGATAAATAAATAATGATAAAAATAATTAATAAAAATAAATAAAAATTAAAAAAGAATGAGTACCCATTCTTAAAATAAAAGTATGATTATTTTGGATGGTAATTTGCAATGTTGATTATAATTTTAAATTCATATATTCTTTGGCCAAACAATTCCATTTCAAATTATCTATTTTAGAGAAATACTTTTACAAGATCATGAAGACATAAGCATAAGACTAGTTACTGCAGGGGTACCTGGGTGGCTCAGTCGGTTAAGCGTCCGACTTCGGCTCAGGTCATGATCTCATGGTTCGTGGGTTTGAGCCCCGCTTTGGGCTCTGTGCTGACTGCTAGCTCAGAGCCTGGAGCCTGTTTCAGATTCTGTGTCTCCCTCTCTCTCTGACTTTCCCCTGCTCATGCTGCCTCTCCCCCTCTCTCCCTCTCAGAAATAAATAAAACATTAAAAAAAAATAAAAAAAGACTAGTTACTGCAAATCTATTCATAATAATGAAAATTAGAAACAACCCAATAATCCATTAATGGGACAACATAATACTGTGCAGTCGTCCAAGATTCTTCATTAGATGAAAAAGAAAGTGGCTTGAATAGTATTATTGGAAGAATAATGTGATTGCATTTCTGTAAATACCAACAATATTTGTATGATTTTATGTGATGTGAGTACATAATAGGGGCTCATTAAATATTTAGGTTAGATTAGAATTAATTTTTAAAAAGGGTGGGGGCACCTCAGTGGCTCAGTCAATTGAGCATCTGACTCTTGATGTTGGCTAAGGTCATGATGGCTGGAGTGTAGAATGGAGCCCTGAATTGGGCTCTGTGCTGAGCATGGAGCTGCTTGAGATTCTCTCTCTCTCCCTCTATCCCTCTCTCCCACTTTCTCTCTGTCTAAAATAAAGTAAAATTACAAAAAAATTCTACAGGTTTATGCAAAAAACTATCAGGTTAATTCTAGGAGTGCTTATGTTAGGCTTTTATTTTCTAAGTCATAATTTCTGAAATATTTGAATTTCTTGTAAAGAAAGATGACATGTTTTCTAATCCAAAAAAAGTACCATTCTGGTGAGTAATGTTGATAGTGGGGGATGTTATGCATGTGTGAGGGTAGGGGATGTATATGGGAAATCTCTATACCTTCCTCTCAATTGTATTGTAAGCCTAAAATTGCTCTAAAAATGTCTAAAAACAAGATGAATGAAAATTCCCAAAGTATAGCAGTGGACCAGGACCCAGAAACACATTTAATTTTGCCTATGCTTCCTTTCTCTATAATTCCTTACAATTTTAGGTTGAAATTATGAGAAAAGAGGGTGGGAACAGTAGGAAATTCATCAAATCAGAAACTTTGATGTAAAAGAAACCTTGGTCCAACCACTTCCTTTTATAGACCAGTAACCAAGATAGAGAGGAAATGATGACTGGTTAAGGTTATATCATATAGGCAGTGCCATGTCCAGAGCCCAGGCCTTTTGACTCTTAATAAAATGGTTCTTCTTGTTAATAGGAAAATTTTTTTTGAAACTCCTTTTTCTCCCACTTATCAAAAACCTATACGATTTCATTTTGACTGGATTTCTGAGTCATATCAGTAATTTCTCTCTTGGAATGCACTTCCATAATTTACAGTATACAACAGTACTATGATACTAAAAGTAGCCATTCTAAAGATACTTAATCCATATTTTGCAAGACTGTTTTAACACAGCCACAACATTTTTAAAAGTTTTTTATTATTTATTTTGAGGCAGAGAGAGTGAGAGCACATGTGCGTGCAAGCAGGGGAGGGTCAGAGAGAGGCAGAGAGAGAATCCCAAGCAGGCTCCATGCTGTTAGCACAGAGCCTGACAGGGAGCTTGATCCCACAAACCATGAGATCATGACCTGAGTTGAAATCAAGAGTTGGACACTTAACTGATTGAGCCACCTAGGTGCCTCTACAACATTTTGTTTAACACAGCTACAACACTTAAAGATGTCATTTTATTCATATTTATTTCTAGGTTCTCTCTTCTCCAGAAAGAAAAAAGAATTATTAAGAAACCAAAGTAGATAAGATTTATAACACTAAACACATTTTCATATTGTAGATTTTAAAAGTGTAATGGATTTTGTGCCTCTTAGTCTAAAAATTGTGTTATTTTTTATTTGTATTATCTCTTGTAGACTAAAATTCTTTAATTAGAAAGCAAATAAGTAAAGGATAAATCTCAAAATGGAGACTGTATCTAATATTAATTTTATTTTAGCTTAGTTAGAAAAATAAGATTTTTTAAATTACAAATAACAGTGACTTTAAGTAACTCAAAGAAGTTCAAAGTAGAATAAACATTAACTACTCTTCAGTTCCTGCAGGGCTTAGGCACTCAGAGATTGAAAGGACCCATACAGACCAACACAGATATAATAGTTTATATATAATTCTCTTAAATTAATTTTTTAAAGTAATCTCTATCCCCAACGTGGGGCTTGAACCTGCGACCCTGAGATCAAGAGTCACATGCTATACTGTCTGAGTCAGCCAGGTACCTGATTATCTTCAATTAATTTAGTACAGAATGTTTATCAGGTTTTATAAGAGATTCTGAAGGCTTAATAAAGCATTGCATTTACTCACAAGACTACTTTAAATCTCCTCTCAGGAGATATCACAGGAATTATCTAAAGTAAATTGGTCAACATCTGAAACAATGTTTTAGCAGACTCTATTCTTTCTTTCTTTCTTTTTTTTTTTTTTTTTAATGTTTAGTTTTGAGAGAGAGAGAGGGAGAGAGAGAGAGATCATGGGGAAGGGGGGCAGACAGAAAGGGAGACATAGAATCTGAAGCAAGCTCCAAGCTCTGAGCTGTCAGCACAGAGCCCAATTCAGGGCTCGAACTCATAAATTGTGAGATCATGACTTGAGTTGAAATTGGAGGACACTTAACTGACTGAGTCACCCAGGTGCCCCTAAGAGGTATTTTTTTTTAATATAGTAGAGACAAATGAAGTAAAATGTCAGAGATAAATCTTGCCCTTAGATTCAAAGGACTGAGTGCAAAAGCAACTGCTTTGTGAAACAAGCAGAATCTTTTCAGCTTGGAGGTGTTTTTAGTGGTTTTATTTAATTTTTGAGTGAGAGAGAGTGTGCATACAAGCAGGGGAGGGGCAGAGAGAGAGAGGGGGACAGAGTACATGAAGAGAGCCTGATGCAGGGCTTGAACCCACAAACTGTGAGGTCATGACCTGAGACAAAGTCAGACACTCAGCCATCTGAGCCACCCAGGTTCCCCTCTTAGTGTGTTTTAATTGACCACAAGCTCAATATGAACCATTGTCATAAAGCCTTCATGCAACCTCAGGCTGCATTTATAGAAAGGTGATATTCACAACTGAGGTAAACAGTCCCCAATGCCTCCTGTCCCCTGATGGTCAATGTCTATGTGTAATCCTATGTGTAATCCTATATGTAAACTGGACCCACTGACTCAATTCTAACAAATAGAATATGACAGAAGCGATGAGATAATCCTTCTGAAATTATATTCTGAAGAGACTGGTCTTTTGTGCATGCTCTCTCACTCTCCCTCCTTCCCTCCTGGGGATCACCTGCTGTAGAGTGAGCAAGCTGTCTGATGTATCATGATGTGAGCAGTCTTATGGAGAGACTCACATAGTGTGATAAGGAATTGTGGCCCTAAATTCAATGGCTCATGAGAAAGTTCAGCCTGCTAACAACCACATGAGTGAGTTGAAAAGATATCTTTCAACCCCACTTGAACCTTTAGATGACTACAGCCCTGGTCGATGACCTAACTGCATCCCGATGAGAAACTTTGAATCCGAATCACTTAGCCAAACTCTTTCCAAACTCTTTACCCACAGGATTATGAGTTAATAAATGTTTATTGCTGTTTTAAAGTTGTCCAATTTGGGAGTAATTTGTTACACAGGTAAAATTAATGCAAGGAAAATGGAGGACTAGAACATGGAACTCAGTACCCAGACCACATCTAGAAGATTTATTTTCTTCAGTTCTGACAATCTGGAGTGTATCAGGGACATGTAATAAGGGCTGTGAAGGAGCTAGAATCAAAAGGAAATCCTTGAGTGAACTCAGGACATTAGGATAGGAAAAAAAGTAAATGCAAGGGAGGAATGTGATAGCTACTTTCAAGCATCATAAGATTCTATGAAAGAGCTACTAGAATCATGGAACTTAAGAGCTATATGAGGTATTCAATGGTCCAGCCCCTCATTTTACAAATCAGAAAGGTGAGACTCAAAGTGGTTATGATTCTGACAATGCCACATGGCTCGTTACTGGTTAACTGGATAATATAACTCTGGATGCCTGAATGAAAAGCACTTGTGCTTATTGTAGTTTCAGGAATTTATGGATAAAAGCTATAGGAAAGCCAAGTTTAGTTATAAAGAAAACCTTTCTATCACCTGAAGCTCTTTTAAGAATGCAATGACAGGTGGGGCACTTAGGTAGCTCAGTCAGTTCAATGTCTTACTCTTAATTTCAGCTCAGGTCATGATCTCATGGTTGGTGAGATCGAGCTCCAAGTGTTGGGAGCCGTTTCTGAACTCATAGGTTGAGAAAGAACTCCTTGTGAGGTTAAGGTAATTTGCACGGACTCTTACCGTCAGATGGTGACCGATATCCACCCCACCCAATTGTTTCTGCTTGAGCACCAACCCCCAAGTCACCTTGTTGATTGGTATTAGGAGTGACTCATTCTGGCCTTGATATACTGATTGCACTTTGTGAAGGAACTTACTGTAGGAACTTCTTCTTTTGTGGTTATGGGAGCAACATTGTGTTCCTGAAACACCTATTTTCCTAATACCTCCCATTAAACGATGAGCGGGCTGTTGACCCCTGCTCATAAAGAACTAACTTTTATCTTTACTATGCTAATGCCACCTCTGGGCTGTTCCTCATACCTTTTGCATATCAATGTTCTGGAAAGTTTTTACTGATAAAACGATTTATTGTCAGAATGCCACTACTGTGCCCTCCCCCAAACACTAAATCATAAAATAAAGTTGAATCTC
Source organism: Hyaena hyaena (assembly GCF_003009895.1). Classification (NCBI taxonomy): domain Eukaryota; kingdom Metazoa; phylum Chordata; class Mammalia; order Carnivora; family Hyaenidae; genus Hyaena; species Hyaena hyaena. Next base: position 1,073,704 of record NW_024080719.1, on the reverse strand, counting down.
AGTGCAGAGAGGCTTGGCTGGTGACCAGAAAGAATGTCATGCCTCTCTCATTCCTCCCTCGCTGACACTGTCCATCCTTCAGGGACGCCTGGACCCGGCCAGAGCTGGACTCCAGCACCCAAGTTGGGTTCTGTGCTGACAGCGCAGAACCTGCTTGGGACTCTCTCTGCCTCTCCCCTGCATGCATTCACACATGTGTGCACACCTGTTCTCTCTCAAAGTAAATAAATATTAAAAAAAGAAAAACAATGACAGCTATGTGATGCAGTGGGCTCCTTAATATTGACAGTGGTTAAAACAAATGACCTGGATATCTGCTTAATTAGATATTAAGTTCAATCAGATTACTTCCAGGCTCCAAACCAAGTCTAATATGCATTTCCATATTAATTTTAAGGTTTAAAAAAATATAAACAGATAAACATTTACCATGACCGTAAAAACAGAATTATAGAATTTTGAAAACAAAACTCCCTTTATAGAAATGATCAATACATTTCCATTAAAGAATACCAGAATAGGGGTCCCTGCATGGCAAGTGGGTTAAGTGTCTGGCTTCAGCTGAGGTCATGATCTCACAGTTTCTGAGTTTGAGCCCGACATCGGGCTCTGTGCTTTCAGAACCTGCTTCAGATCTTCTCTCTTCCTCTTTCTCTGTCCCTCCCCTGCTCATGTGCTCTCTCTCTCCCTCCCTCCCTCTCTCAAAAATGAATAGACATTTAAAAAAAAGAACACCAGAATAATGAAAAGTACAGCATAGCAAATATAGCCAATAATATTATAACTTTGTATGGTGATAGATGGTAACTAAACTTATTGTGGTGAGTGTTTCATAATGTATATAGTTCTCAAATCACTATGTTGTATATCTGAAACTAATATAATAATTATGTCAACTGTATTTCAATTAGAAAAAAAAAGAATACCAGAATAAAATGTAGGCACAGAAACTATTGCCAAAATAAGAGTAAAGCTATGAAAACAAAGAATGTTGCCTTTCCAGAAACACAAAGAGAAGAAAAAAAGCATACATTTTTAGATTTAGATTATTTGTAGAAAAGGAAAGGGACACTACAGTGAGATATACACTATGAAGTGGAGTGGAGAACATATTCTTGTCCTATTTACATCATAATGAACAGGTTTAGGAGTTACTAGTGTTGGACAGTGGGTAATCAGTGTGGAACTTCTATGTATAATTCCCTCTAAAGATAATTAAAAATCAGGAGATGAGTAGACTAAGAGATAATTCCTACAATTAAAGTGCTGTATAGACAGCACCAGTGCATATCACCAGCACTTTTAACACCCACAGTAAGACAACAAGAACTTAAGCAGCTCAACTAGAGCAAAGATTGTAAGTTACACTTAACAATTATAGAAGAAGTGCTTTTAAAACAACAATCATGAATGTTTTTCATTTATCAGATCCTTAGAAATACAAAAATAATTACAGTCTGATTCAAGTTGCTTTTTAGTTATAAATATCTCTCACCCATAAAATACTTTGATAAATAGTGAATCATTCTTTAGAGATATATTCAGAACATTTATCAACTGAGAGGTTCAGTAATGACAACTGAATTCTTCTGGTAGTTTGCTTTAGAATTATCCTCAAGTTCCTTCTTATTGTCATATTCCTCATCTAAAACTTATCAGCTCTACCTGCAAAATATATTCAGAGGGTGCCTGGGTGGCTCAGTCAGTTGAGCATCCAACTCTTGATTTCAGCTCAGGTCATGATCCCAGGGTCATGAGATCAAGTCCTGTGTCGGACTATGTGCTGAGCATGAAGTCTGCTTAAGACTCTCTCTCTCTCTCTTTTTCTGTTCCACTCTCTCTCTCTCTCTCTCTCGCGTGCTCTGTCTCTCCCCCCCACCCCTCTCCCTGGTTTGTGCTGTCTCTCTCTCTCTCAAATAAAAACAAACAAACAAATAAATAAAAGAAACCAAAATCCAAAACAGGGACATCAAAATACCATTATATTTCATCAACTAGTCTCTAAATCAAAGGTAAGCAAATTTACTTAAGATTGTTACAATTGATTTAAAAAGTAAATCTGAAGGGTTCCTGGGTGTCTCATTTAGTTAAGCATCCAACTCTTAGTTTCAGCTCAGGTCATGATCTCAGTTTCATTAGTTCAAGCACCAAGTTGGGCTCTCCACTGGCATTGAGTGGAGCCTGATTGGGATTCTGTTTCTCACTCTCTCTCTGCTCCTCCCCCTCTTGCACTGTCTCTGTCTCTCTGAAAATAAGTAAATGAGGGTGCCTGGGTGGCTCAGTCAGTTAAGCATCCTACTTTGGCTCAAGTCATGATCTCATGGTTCGTGGGTTTGAGCCCTGTGTCAGGCTCTGTGCTGACAGCTAGCTCAGAGCCTAGAGCCTGTTTCAGATTCTGTATCCTCTCTCTCTCTGACCCTCCCCTGCTCATGCTGTCTCTCTCTCTCAGGAATAAATAAAACATCAAAAAAAAAAAAGTAAATGAATAAACTTAAAAAATAAATAATAAAAAGTAAATCTCTATATATACTTGAGTATTTTAAAAAGGGTAAATAGTAGGAGAGCCTGGGTGGCTCAGTCAGTTAAGTGGCTGACTTTGGCTCAGGTCATGATCTCTCAGTTGGTGAGTTTGACAGTGCAGAGGCTGCTTGGGATCCTCTGTCGCCCTCTCTCTTTGCCCCTCCTTTCCTCACACACTCTCTCTCAAAAATAAATAAACATTAAAAAAAAAATTTTAGTATCTGAGATTGGTAAATTAGTGGCAACATTAGATCTTCTGATTTTTATTATACTGTTAGTAAATGACTTAAGTAAATAATGTTATTAATATATTTGATATTTATTTGAATAGTTTATAGAATTATGAATTCTATATTCATATAGAGCAAATATTTCTAATTCTTTACATTTATATTATAACCAAGCATATTGCCAATCAGGGGAAACGAAAACCTACATAGTGAAAAATAATGTTTCATTAGGCTTATTTGAGAGGAAATTGCTTTCTGTTTCTTCTATAGCAGCAGTCTTATATCATTTGATTTCCTTTGGAATGGAATGTTCTATGAGTATAGGACAGATTAGGATTTTTGCTTTTTGTTTTGTCTAAATGTGTTTATTTGAATCAGATAGTTGCACTAGGAGAGATGAAGTTTTATGAGCACCTTGAATTTGATTAACATCTGAAATCAAAGTTGGTAATAAAATAGGAGCATCTTTTAATAAAATGCAGAAATAGCTTTAATAAAATGTGTATTTAATTTTTTTGGTTTTTAGATGTTTTGGAGTTTTTTATTGTTGTTATTTTTGAGAGAGAGAGCGAGGCGGGGAGCAGAGAGAAGGGGACAGAGGATCCGAAGGGCTCTGCACTGCTGATCATGGCCTGAGCCGAAGTCGGGCGATTAACTGACTGAGCCACCCACATGCCCCAGAAAAGTGACACTGGCTACCCGGCACTTCACACATGTGAAGCATGTGCTCTACTCCTGAGCTCCATCCTCCCAGTCATTTTTTTAGATTTTATATTGTGAAATGTATCCTTTAAATGGAACAATTTATAAGCCACATGTGCATAGTTTTAAATAATCATGATAAATCCGTGTACCTACCATCTGGGTGAAGAAATAGCACTACTGCTACCAGTGCTCTGTGTGCTTCTCCCCATAACATCTTCCTTTTTCTCCCCAGAAGCAGCTATTATTTTATTTATTTATTTTTTAAATATTTTTATTTTATGTCTAGGAGACAGAGAGAGACAGCGTGAGAAGGGGAGGGTCAGAGAGAGAGGGAGTCACAGACTGAAACAGGCTCCAGGCTCTGAGCTGGCAGTCAGTACAGAGCCCGACGCGGGGCTCGAACCAACGAACCGCGAGATCATGACCTAAGTGAAAGTCGGACGCTTAACCCTCTAAGCCACCCAGGTGCCCCAGCAGCTATTATTTTGACTTTGTGTCCATCATTCATTTGCTTTGCCCCACCATCTGTATATATATATCAGTAAAGAACATATTTAGTTTTGAAAACTAGAGTAGCAATCAAAAACCTAGTTGCATAAGGAAAAGGCAATATTATCATTATTTGTTGAAGGCTATCAGGAGAAAACATACCTAACGGCATGTCTGGGTCATAGTTGGGTTTCAGCTCCTCTGAGAGTTTACAAGAGACTTCTTCTTTCTGTAGTGACTCTTGGGAAACAGAGCTTATTAGAATCCACCCATCTGACATGGACGTAGTGTGGGGCAGACTGGTCACAGAGCTGAAGCTTGATCAGAGAGTACTGCTCTGTAGTTGTTACTTTTAACTCCTATGGCCTACCTATTAGGTCTTAGCATTAAGTCAAGCCCAAATCCTTTTGAGTCAAAATGATGATCCTTAGATGAAGAAGAGAGCAGAAACTTCATCAACACATGGTAAAGAACAGCCAAGCCCAGGAAAGAATGTGAATCAGGCTCTCCCAGGTACTCTATCATACCCTAAAAGAGGGTAAAATGGCAGAGGATTTTGATGATAACAGCATTGATCATGTCTGATTCTTTAGTCATACTTCCCCACCTAGAATGGTTACCTCCATATGTGGGACACTGTTGTCATCTGGTATTCCCTTTCCCTTGTTTTGGATCTTAACTCCCTATATTTCGTGTCTTCCTGTCTTTTGGTTTATTATCCCATACTGATGAAACACATCCTCTAGTAGCTTCTTAGGAAAAGATACATGAGAAATAAATTAGAGACTTTGAATGTCGGAAAATATTTTTGTTCAATCCTTATTCTAGATTGATAATTTCTGAGGACAGGATTCTAAGTTGGAGATTGCTTTGTTTAGAATTTCTAATGTATTTCTCTTGCTTCTTGAAAGACTATTGTTTTGCTTCCACTGCTGCTGTGGAAAAGTCCAAAGCTGTTATGTCTCTTTATCCTTTGTGTATAACCAATCTGTGTACTTTTACTCCCGAAAGCTAGTAGAATCCTTTCTCTGTCCAAGTGTCCTGAAATTTCAGAACGGGTGACTTAGTATGAATTTATCTTCATCTGTTTTCTTTGGCACTTGGTGGGATTTTTAAATCTGGAAGCCAAGACTGTAAATTCTGGTAATTTTTCTGGAATTATTTTGATGATTTCCTTTGTTCTACTTTTTCTGTTTCTTCAGTTTTCTTATCTTTTATTCTACTATTTCCCATCTCTGTTTTTTCTCTTTTACTATCAGAAGTGCTGTCTTCAACTTTATCTTCTAACCCATCTTTTAGGGTCGTTGTGTTTTTGTTTTTGTATCAAGCTTTTAATTCCCAAAGACTCATTTTTGTTCTCTGAGAATTCCTATTCTTGTTTCATGAATGGTGTATATTTTTTTTAATAACTCTAAAATTAATGACTTTTTTTTCCTTTGAAAGTTTGCTTACCCCTGATTGCTTTTTTATTTTTATTTTTCCTATTTGTATTTGTACGCCGTATCTTTCACATTAGAAAATTCCCTCAGGGCATCTGGGTAGCTCAGTTGGTTAAGTGTCTACTCTTGATTTTGTCTCAGGTCATGATCTCATGGTTTGTGAGTTTGAGCCCCATATCAGGCTTTGTGCTAACAGCAAGGAATCTGCTTGAGATTTACTCTCTGCTTTTCCCCTTCTCATGTTCTCTCCCTCTCAAAATTAAACTTAAAAATAAAAAGAAAAGAAAATTCCCTCAATTACTGGTAATCCTTGACTTCATGACCCCATGATTAAGCATAAGGGACTAAAAACTCATTGAATGTGCTGCATATGGGGCTTAGTGACTACACTTTACTGTAGGGTCACTTGAGTGGGCAAATTTAACTCTTGGGTTAGATTCACCAGGAAGGAGATGTCCAGTTTCCTGCCAGGTAGGTAAGTGTCTGATTGCTAGTGTTCTGGACACTAAGTAAGTTCCCAGGGAATGCAGTTGTTCTCTGCAACTAGTATTCAATATACATATTTGGTAAGTCTACCTGTTAGGGTATAAGACCTATCCCCTCAACTTTAACAGGCACTTTGATAGTCTGGAAATGTTAAGTTTTACTTTCTTCAGAGAATAAATGTCTGATCTACCCCAGGCTTGGAAAAGAGCAGTTGCTCCCTATTTTAAAAGGAGAGATCAAACTTTTATTGTAGTATTCCTAACTCTAAGTTCCAGTTGCCACTACTTCCCATGTCTTTTGAGGATCCTGTAGAATAAATTGAATTGGTTTCCTTTTTTTTTTAAATGTTTACCTAGTTTTGAGAGAGAGAATGAGAGAGAGAGAGAGAGAGAATACTCACAAGCTGGGGAGGGTCAGAGAGAGAGGGGGACAGGCAATCCAAAGGTGGGCTCGAACTCATGAACCCGGGCTCTAACTCACAAACAGGAAGATCATGACCTGGGCTGAAGTCAAACCAAATGAGCCACCCAGGCATGTTAATTTCCTTACTGATGTCTTGTGAGTCAGGTTGCTTGGATCTAAGTCAGTTACCATTGGTCTTTTATGTTTTCAGCTTCCAAAATTTGATGCTGCTGTTTTCCCTTTAGTACCTTAGTTTCAGTTGTATTTGGGAAGGAGACTGAATGAATGCCTCTGTTTGATCTGCCATTCTACTCAGAAATTTAGGAAGTGTTTTATTTCTCTGTCTTTTTTTAGTTTATTTATTTTTAAATAATCTTTACACCCAACATGGAGCTTGAACTCACAACCCCAAGATCAAGAGTTGCATGCTTCTCTGACTGAGCCAGCTAGGTGCCCCAAGAAATGTTTTCCTAATTCATTTAACCTCATTTAGTTATAAGATTATACTATAGATTTGAACTAAATCTTTGCCTCTTTAGAATCATCACTTAGCAAGACATTGCTAAATGTAAAAAATTTTAAGTTTATTTATTTTGAGAGAGTGTGTGCACACATGCAGACACACACATGAGTGGGGGAGGAGCAGAGAGAGATGGAGAAAAATCTCAAGCCAACTCTGAACCCACAAACCGAACTGTGAGATCATGACTTGGGCCAAAATCAAGAGTCCTATGTTTAACTGACTGAGTCACCCAGGTGCCCCTGTTTGCTAAATTTCTTTACATCTTTCTCAACTCAAAGTCACTATTCCTTGGGATCAGAACTAGCTGTAAAGAAAGATGGTGAAGCATTAATTCCTGGCTCTATGGAGTTACTACTTTGGTATACTGAGAGGTGAGCTTTTCTCTTGCAGTTTTTTTCTCCATAAAACTTACCTATTTTATGTATGACTTCTTTAGGGCCCTGGTGTTCTCTAGATGACATGAGCAGTAATGAAATCACAAATAAAATTAACAGAGTGACTTACAGTTAACATTGTTTGTGTGCTAAGAAAACCTTTAATGGCTAATCCCACTGTTGACTTTTTAGGTGTGGTAGCATAGTGAGGGGAGATGATTCAAGTCCTATTATATCACATCACTTCTATGTAGGCTCAGGATTCAATGAAACATTCCTATTTGTTAATGCATCCCCAAATTTCACAAAGAAGAGCTGAAGTTGTTTTTCCTTTATTATAATTTATCCCTATCTTTACATAAATTACTTTAAAAACCATAGTAACTTACTTCTGTTGCATAATGTGTAAAGAAATAGTATCAAATGCTTTTGTCATCTCTGACCACATGAAAATTCATTATTTTATAAAAAGTGAAAGTGATGAATTTTACAAAGCTGGGGCTTTTGTGATATGTGAGAAAGAGTAACTGAAATGCTTATTGAAACCATGCATTAGAGTCAAAGACAAATGCCTCTGCAAGGTGGCTTCTAAATATACAATAGGACACATAGTTATTAGTGACTATCTGAGCAAGTTCAGTTCAAATGAAGCTAATGAGAAAAAAGGGCAAGGAGCTGAAAGCAGAAATTTGTACATTTCACATTTGGATTTTATGTGTCTATTTCTGGATCATTCAGGAAGGGAAGCATCTTGAGATAAAACACTTTTTATACTTAATACATTCTATACTTGGAAAAAAGATGTACCCTTCTTTCTTTGATCTAATACTACCAGAAAATTTCAGTCCTCTCAAAAACAAATCTGAAGCCTAAAGTGAACGCTACAGTTTAACGTAGCAAATGTTTTCATTAAGACGTTCTCCTCATTGTATTTATTTTTGCCTCAATTTTTTTCATTCTGTAAGATAAAGTATTAGTAAAAAAAAAAAACCCTAAGAAATTAGATATTAGTTTTGCTTTATTTGAATCTAAGGAAAAATTCAGTTATATAAAAGTACACTTAACCTGTGTGTGCCAGTTGTGTGTGTACTGATCCACAGTCAAAACAAAACATAGATATCTCTCTCCATATTTTATAAGTAAAAATTTTCTGTAATAATCAAGGAGGCTGATGTTCAAGTTATTCCAAAGAATAGAAGAGTTGAAAGCTGGAGTTGGGGCGCCTGGGTGGCTTGGTCGGTTAAGTGTCCGACTTTCGCTTAGGTCATGATCTCGCGGTTCGTGGGTTCGAGCCCCACGTCCGGCTCTGTGCTGACAGCTAGCTCAGAGCCTGGAGCCTGTTTCAGATTCTGTGTCTCCCTCTCTCTCTGACCCTCCCCTGCTCACGCTGTGTCCGTCTCTCTCTCTCTCTCCTAGAAATAAATAAAAAAATATATAAAAAAAAAAGAAAGCTGGAGTTATTAAAATTACCTATGAAATTGGTCTTATTTAGAACTTTGTACAATATTCTACTGTTCAAAGACATTTATAGATTTACCTCGATGAAAGAACATGTGTGTCAGGTGTCAAACATAAATTAGAGTTAGATAAGCAGTCAATTAATAAATGCTTTTAGTTTTTATCCACCAGGCACTTTTCTGGGAATTAGATGGGATCAAAATGGAGGCCAGGACCTCTAGGAAATTCCTTTTCAGTGAGGGAAGGCAGAATTCTTAGGATTCCTGCTCTTCCTAGTCAGGAAACCATGTACTGAGTACCTACTAATACCAAGCCCAGTATGTGCCCTGGGGGTGTCCAGATTCAAGACATAGTTTGCTCACTCACTTGTTTATGGTTGAGTTAGAAACAAAACAGTAGTCTAAATAGTTACAACTGAAGGCATTGAAAAATCTCCAGATCCAGTGATTCTACTCTAATTTACGATTTCATTACATTATTCATCTGTAAAATGGGGAAGTATGACTTCATTTAAGCTTTGTTGTGCATATTAAATTCATCATGTAGCAGTGTGGACCCTGGGCAGCCAAGCTCCTGACTGGCTCAGTGGCTCTATCTCAGCGGTAGCAATCCTATTTCATGCCTCAGCAGACTGACAAATTACTACATGTCCTGGAGTTTCAGGGCCACTTGTGATATTTAAAACCTCAAATGTTAAATTGTGGGATGCCAGGTCCATGTGGTAAATACTATGTTTAGAGTAAAAACAGGTTGTCATGAAGGTCTATAAACAGTACACCTGAGTGGGGGAGGGAGGTGGGTGCAAGGAATCCTGAGGTGAGATCTGAAGGAGTTAGTCTGATGGCAGAGAAAAGAACTGAAATTTAAAGCAGAAGAGATTGGCATTCCGGGTGGCTCAGCTGATTGACAGCTAACTTCAGCTCAGGTCATAATCCTGAGGTTTGGGAGTTTGAGCCAGCATTGGCCTCGCTGCAGCCTGGAGTCCACTTCCAAGATCCTCTGACCCCCCCTCTCTCTGCCCCTCTCCCACTCAGACTTTCTGTCAAAAATAAATAAACCTTAAAGAAAAAGAAAAAAAAAAAGCAGAAGAGATTGGGGAAGTAGGTAGAGGCCAGACAAGGGAGGCTGGTGCTTTAAAGGAGTCACAGGTATTTCAGTATAACTAGAGCCTGACAGGGATTTTAAGCTGTTTTTGCACCACAGCCGACTTTGTTCATCTGGTAGAGCCTATGAACCCTTTCCAGAGGAAAGTTACTAAATGTATAAAGTTGGAAACTGTTATATTTCAGCACAGTTATCAGAATATTTAATATATGAATGCAACACATGTATTCATTAATCCATCAAAAATAAGGTCCAACAAGTGAGTAAAATAACTACTATAATTTCATAGTAGCTATGAGAATAAACAATGTTTTGAGATATCTCCAACAACTGGAATCTCTTATAAAAATATCTGACTTCTATTGATCATAAAGTCAAAGACATTGTTAATAGTACTGTGGTTTATAGTTTACATTCATAACTAGAGGAATTTCTAAATTTTAATTAGAGATCAGTGAAAATAAAGTCTTTTTTTTTTAGTTACTCAGTTTCCTGGGATATCTTCCATTTATACATGATGTATACATGTTAATTTTTTTTTTAATGTTTTATTTATTTCTAGGAGAGAGAGAGAGACAGTGCGAGCAGGGGAGGGTCAGAGAGAGAGGGAGTCACAGACTCCGAAACAGGCTCCAGGCTCTGAGCCGGCAGTCAGCACAGAGCCCGACGCGGGGCTCGAACCCATGAACCGCGAGATCATGACCCAAGCGAAAGTCGGACGCTTAACCGACTAAGCCACCCAGGCGCCCGATGTATACATGTTAATACACTTCTGTTTGTTTTTGTCTTGTTTAAAAAAAAGACTTTTTTTGGTGGGGGGGGCCTGGGTGGCACAATCAGTTGGGCATCTGACCTTGGCTCAGATCATGATCTCACAGTTTTTGGGTTTGAGCCATGCATCAGGCTCTGTGCTGACAGCTCACAGCCTGGAGCCTGCTTAAGATTCTGTGTCTCCCTTTTTCTCTGCCTCTCCCACAATCATGTTCTGTTTCTCTCTGTCTCGATAATAAATAAACTTAAAATTTTTTCAAAAAAAAATATTTTTTTTAAATATTTTTTTTCTTTCGCAACAGGTTCCAATTTATGAACCCTTAGTTTTTAGGCTGTTTAACTTTTAAACAAGGGTACTTGGGTGGCAGCATTTTATCTTATTTTAGAGAGGGACAGCAAGTGTGAGGAAGAGGGACAGAGAGAAAGGGAGAGAGAATCTCAAGCAGGCTCCATTCTCAGCATAGAGCCTGACATGGAGCTTGATCCTATAAACCTAGGATCATGAACTGAGCAGATATCAAGTTTGATGCTCAACTGACGGAGCCACCCAGGCAACCCTTAAATCTAAATTCTTTATTGTGACTCACAAATCCCTCTAGGATGGGTCTCTTTCCACCTCCCTACTCTTGATCTCTTTCCTAGTCAAATATAATTTGTCAAACACAATTTTCTCTTGCCTTCTCACTTGCTGTTTTTTTCTGACAGGAATCTTCTTCCTTGACTCTGCTGCTTCTCTGCTTGCTAAACTCCTTAGTCTTAGTGATCCCCTCCTGCAGAAATCTGATTTCTCTATAAGGTTCCTGGCCTCACAGGGTTCATATCACACTAGAGTAGGCAGATACTTAAAAATGTAATTATAACACAATGTGAGAACTGCTTTGTTTACTCTTTTACCTCCAGGGCTTATAAAGTGCCCAGACTAGTACCTGCTAAGTGCCTAAGTGTTACACAACTCTGGAGGGTGCCATTCACACTGTGTTCTAAGTGAATGGTTCCCTGCCCTCCCCCTCAGTTGTGTAACTACCAGCCCAACCTGATAGTATTTTATTGATGAACAAATTAATGAATGAGTGGCCTCACCTGGGTGAGGAAAAGTGCTGCGGAGACTGAAATTTGGGCAGGACTAATTCTTGGATTATGTGTTCTGGTTTTTTAAAATTAGCCATCCTAGGGGCACCTGGGTAGCTCAGTTGGTTAGGCGTCCGACTTTGGCTTAGGTCAGATCTCATGGCTCATGGGTTCGAGCCCCACATCGGGCTCTGTGCTGACAGCTCAGAGCCTGGAGCCCGTTTCAGATTCTGTGTCTTCCTCTCTCTCTGCCCCTCCCCCACTCATGCTCTGTCTCTCTCTGTCTCAAAAATAAATAAACTATAAAAAAATTTTTTAAAAAATTAGCCATCCTAAATTTTCTTTTTTTATTTTTATTTATAGTCTAGAAGAGATGAACATTTTAAGGTGCTAAAGGAGCCACTTGTTCTGATTATAAAATTATTACAAGCTCATATGTAGGAAACTTGAAAAATGTGGCAAAATATGCAAAAGTAAAATTAAAGTTATCCACAAACAATCCCATGACTGGATGGAACTGTGTTGAAGTATTTTATGTCAACGGAGCAAGTATTTTCTGAACATAAAACATGATTAAGGCACTGGGTTTGACATTCTGTGGAATATAAAGATGTATTGGACACCAATTCCGTGACTCAGACACTTAGAGATTATTAGGGAGATCAAAAACATCTAGAAACTTAATACAAGCCAGTAAGGATATGTGACTAAAGAGAGCTGCAGTTAACCTGAGTAAATTAAAAAAATTTTTTTTTAAATGTTTTCTTTATTTCTGAGAGAGAGAGAGAGAGCGTGAGCAAGGGAGGGTCAGAGAGAGAGGGAGACACAGAATCTGAAACAGGCCCCAGGCTCTGAGCTGGCTGCCAGCACAAAGCCGGACGCGGGGCTTGAACCACGAACCGCGAGATCATGACCTGAGCCAAAGTCCAACGCTAACCCACTGAGTCGCCCAGGCGCCCCCAGAGTAAATTTTTTATAGGTATATTAGGTCATGTCATGTTCCTGCTTAAACTCTTTAATGTATTCTCTGGGTGCCTGGGCGGCTCAGTCGTTAAGCATCTGACTTCCACTCAGGTCATGATCTCAAGATTCCAGAGCTCAAGTCCTGCATCGGGTGAGCTCGTGCACCGCTTTGGGTGAGCTCTGCTTCTTTCTCTGTCTCTCTGTCTCTCTTCTGCCCCTTGCTCACTTGCGCCCTCTCTCTCTCAAAAAAAAAAAAAAAAATCTTTAATGGATTTTCAAATTCATTTTTATTTTAATTAAATAAATTTTTATTGGGATATAATTCACATACCATAAATTCACTCTTCTTTTAAAAAAATGTTTTAACGTTTTTTTATTTTTGAGAGAGAGAGTGCAAGCATGAGCAGGGGAAGAGCAGAAGAGAGGGAAACAGATTCAGAAGCAGGCTCCAGGTTCTTTTTTTTTTTTTAATTTTTTTATGTCTTTATTTTATTTTGAGAGACAGAGCAAGCGAGGGAGGGGCAGAGAGAGGAGACACAGAATCTGAAGCAGCTGTCAGCACAGAGCCCGATGCAGGGCTTGAACCCACAGTCTGTGAAATCATGACCTGAGCCAAAGTCAGAGGCTTAACCGACTGAGCCACCCAGGCACCCCAAGCAGTGAGCACAGAGCCCAACTTGGGGCTTGAATTCACGAACCAGGAGGTCATGAATGACCTGAGCTGAAGTCAGAAACTTAACTGACTGAGCCACCGGTGCCCCATAAATTCACTTTTCAGAGAACACAATTCACAGAGCTGTGCATACATCTCTCATTGGAATTTATTTTATGTTTATTTTTTAAAGTTTTTAGTTAAATTTCGGTTAATGTACAGTGTAATACAGTGTAATATTAGCCTCAGGTGTGAAATATAATGACTCAACACTTCCAGACAACAGCTGGTGCTCATCACAGCAAGAGCACTTCATAATCCCTATCACCTATTTCACCCATCCCTTCCACCTACTCCTTTTCTGGTAACCATCAGTTTGTTCTCTGTCTCATTGGATTTTAAATGAAATCCAGACTCTTAGCAATGGCCTATAGCTTTGTATAATCTGGCTCCTGTCTGCATCTTTCCAATTATTTCATGACACATTTGCCATTGCAATTGCTATTGCTATTTCCTTACCTTAGAATCCTGTAATACTTTTCTACTTACATTTGACATGGCTGGTTGATCTTGAGGGTCTCAGCTAAAATGATACCACCCTCTGCAGAGAAGTTTTATCTGAACACTGTATCCAAAATAGCCTACCCATCTACCCAGCAACTTTCTGTTATATCACAGTATTCATTTTCTCCACTGGATTTACAATCTCTCAGTGGTTTTATGTTACTTTTTTGTTAGTGGTATATTGCCTGGGTTTTCCTACTGGAAAATTAATTTCATAGGAATCACTTGGTTAAGAAGGGGTTTATCAGATCACTTCATTGTAAAAATACCTTTCCCCCTTGATAGTTAATCTTATATTTCAAGAATATGTGAATATTTAGTTCCTAAACAATCGTTCACCCTTTGGTTTTAGCATATTTTGCAGTATTAGTTGCAAAATGGTGGTTTTCCAAAGGAAAACCATCTTTTCTGACCTCTTCACAGTTATAGCTTCAGTGCGTGGCACAATGCTTAGAATAAGGTAGGCACTGAGGAAATATTGGTGAATAAGTGAAAATCTGCCTTGTCTATCTGATAAATCAGCCGCAAATCTTGTCAAAATGGCAGAAACATGGTAGATTCTTTTGGTGCTAAAACTAGAACTTCAAAGTGCTTTTGAGTGAACTGTCCATTCATTGGATCAGGGGTCAGCAAACTATGGTCCTCAGGTGAAGTCTGGTCTGCCTTCTGTTTTTGTATGGTCCACAAGCTAAATATGGGTTTTTATATTTCTAGATCATTGAGAAAAAAATAAAAGAACATGTGAAAATTATATGAAATTCAAATTTCTGTGTTCATAAACAAGTTTTATTGGAATACAGCCTCCCTTATTAGTTTAGTAATGTGTGTGGCTGCTTTCTTGCTATAATGTCAGAATTGAGTAGATGCGACAGAGACCATGTTGTCTGTAAAGTCTAAAATATTTACTGGCTGTTTATTAAAAAATGTTTGTTGACCCCTGCGTTAGATCTTAAATTCCTTGAGGGCACAGTATTTTGCACATAAAAGGTATTCAATAAATGTTTGTCAGCGTAAGCTGAAACTCTAAGGTCTCTTGATTTCATTTTTCTGAGTTAAAATTCTTTTTCTGGATGTACACAACTATAATCCATTTGAATAGGTAGTATCTTAATATGAAAAGTGGTTTTAGTATTTGTCAAAGTTTACTTATCCCTTACAAGTTAATTAGGAAATAATATATTCACCTAACTGTAATACTAGGCTAAATATGTTAAGTGACATAAGAAAGTTACAATTTACACGTACCTGAGTGTCTCAGTGGGTTAGGTATCCAACTCTTGATTTCAGCTCAGGTCAAGATCCCAGGGTTGTTGGATTGAGACCTGTGTTGGACTCTGCACCAAGTATGGAGCCTGCTCAAGATTCTCTCTCCCCCTGTCCCTCCCCTGCTGTCTCTCTCTCTCTCTCTCTCTCTCTCTTAAAAAACAAACAGAAAGTTACAACTTACATTTTACTAGCTTCAGGGCAAAACAGAACACATTAGGTAGGAGTAATTCGGAGAAAACCTCAGGGTTTCAGAGTAGTTGACACTGGACTCTTAGATCATATGGGAAGACCAAGATCAAAATTCTGGAGATGGGAAATCACCAAGTGTGAAGAAACTGTGTACCTGGAGCATAAAACTGTTGAAGATGCTTATGTGTCAGGCTGGACTGGAGCTCAACCCTGAAGGAATACATTTGCCAGAAATAGAAATACATTTCTTCTGGCCATTTGTCACCACACACTTTACTTTTAAACCTATGGTAATCTGACTTTTCCTTATCTCTTAACTGAGACAATTTTATTGAAGGTTATTCCTAACCACCAGAAAAAAACAATGAACTTTGATCATCCTCCTCCTTCTCTACCTATCTGTGGCATTCAACAATTTAATCTTCTTTCTTCATTAAAACTTTTTCCTCTGTAACTCATTCTGAAACTATCAATATCCCTTCCTCTGGTCCCTTTTCCATTGACAGATAACAAAAATGGGCTCCAATCAGGATATACCTTCAATGGGAAGCGGTAAAACCCTGCACAGATTCTACTTCTTTTATTTCAACACAAACTTATGGACAACATGCCAGATGTTGTAAGGGGGGAAAGACCCCTGGAATATCCAATGGAGCAAAGAGATTGATAAAGAAGGAATTAAAATTTGGGAATAAAAAAGGTAATTGTTGATAAGCATAAGTAGATTCTGTGAATGTAAAAAGGAGGAGCAATTAAAAGTGATCTTGAAGAAAAGAATTATTCATATCTTTATAAGTATGAGGACATTTATTACCCATGCTCCATTGGTTAAGAAAACAAAAAACTAAGTTGGAGTGCTGGGTAGCTCAGTCAGTTAAGTGCCCGACTCTTGTTTTCAGCTCAGGTCATGATTTCATGGTTAGTGAGATGGGGCCTGCATGGGTTTCTGCACTGAGAACAGGGAGTCTGCTTGGGATTCTCTTTCTCTGTATGCATGTTCTCTCTCTCTCAAAATAAATAAATAAACTTTAAAAAAAAAAAGAAAGAAAAGCTAAGTTATAAAGTTTGTGTGATTCTTTTTTAAAAATATTTATTTATTTATTTTAAGAAAGAGAGAGAACATGAGTGGGTCAGGGAGAGAGAGAGAGAGAGGCCCCATGTTCAGCTTGGAGCCCAATGCTGGGCTCAATCCCGGGACCATGAGATCATAGCCATTATGTCCACCAAGGTACCCCCGAAGTCTGTGTGATTCTTAAAGAAAAATTGTTTTTCCTCCTGCATTATTGGTTCATTATATTACAAATATTAAAACTTTCTGTTTAAAGTGATTACTATATCTAGTGGTAGTCCTTTTCTCGCTTGATCCTTAGAACAATTTTGCTTGGTGAGATAAAGAAAGTAAGACTCAGAAGTTAAATAAATATATAGGAAACTGGCCTCAAATAGAATTAAACTCTTTTCTTCATTATTGGAAATGAATTCTTTAAGGAACTACATGCAGAATGTTTATGTATATTCCTTTTGGCTTTTACAAAATTGAGAATTTAAATGCCAGCACTAAATATGAATGGACTCACAGGCCTCTAGATTCAATACCTTTTATTTAACTCAGGACACTCATTTTCTTCATTGTCAAAATGACCCAGCAATCAGTTAGGTGCTTGGGGACCTTACAACTCTTTCAGCTCAGGCGGGTACAATCCAGTCTATAGTTGGTCAGAACAATGCAGCTCTCTAAAGCTGGGTCTATATGGCAGTCCTAAAATGGTTAAAAAGTGAGGCCTATTAGTTAGTAGCCCTTGTGTTTACAGGCCTCGATTCAATTTCAGTGTTAGCAAATCCAAAGACTGGTTTTATTTTGCATATTCCATTTTTTTTTTTCTAAAACTAGGGTAATCAGTCATCTTCAGGCAGTAAAACCAGTTTGATGGGTACCCTCCCTACTTCCCCCATCAGAAACTGGCAAACTGGCTTCAGACCTTAGTGCTCATTGGCTGATGATTATAGAGTTAGAGCAACAGGTGCGACAGTGGGGGTAGGATCGGGCGGGGGGGGGGGACTACAAACACCACAGAAGAGATTTAGTAAATAGAAATGAAGCCTGTGTAAACATAGTACCTGTACTTTCTCTAGTTTCCGTGACATACTAGGAGCACAGCAGAGAAAGATCACAGTAGACAACCCACAAGCCACAGAACAGGTGATCTGAGAGGTGGAAGTAGAGTGGAAATTTTGTCTGGCTGCCCCTGCTTTTGTCTAAAAAATCCTCTGTCCAAAATTTTAATTCAAATAGCTTACATGTTAGGAACCCTGAAGAATTTTCACTAATAAAAGAATGACCAAGATAATAAAATATTAAAGCAACAACTCAGTTTACTACAAAGGAGGCCAAAAACAATTCTTTACTGACACGTAAGAGAAAGGATTTGGTGACTTTGGAAACCTGTGCAGTGTGTAGTCTATGAGCAGCTGAGGGGGTGCTAGAGGAGAGTTGAGGATAGCAGAGGTGTTGCAATAGGCAGGATGGAATTCAATACCTCTGTTCCCCCTCCTAGATACCACATGAATTTTGCTTAGCCTTCTCTCCTTACACTACCTAGAAAAAAAGTGGCAGAGAAGAAGTAGGCAACACTGGGAGCTGAACAGGCAGAGCAGGAGTTTGTAGCAGTTCGTTGTGCCAGTCTTAGGTATTTTTTGGTATGTTCTTCACAGATTAGTACTTTTTATGTGATCTGGAAGAACTGATTCCAAGATTCTGATTCTGAAAAAAAAAATCACTTAAATTGTTTTGCTTCATAGATTCCTAATGGTCTGAATGAGCAAAGAAGAACCCGTTGTCAAGAGTTACTTCTTTTAGGGGCGCCTTGGTGGCTTAGTTGGTTAAGCGTCCGACTTTCGCTTAGGTCATGATCTCGCGGTTCGTGGGTTCGAGCCCCGCGTCTGGCTCTGTGCTGACTGCCAGCTCGGTGCCTGGAGCCTGTTTCAGAGTCTGTGACTCTCTCTCTCTCTCTGACCCTCCCCTGCTCACGCTGTCTCTCTCTCTCTCTCTCTCCTAGAAATAAATAAAACATTAAAAAATTAAAAAAAAAAAAGAGTTACTTCTTTTAGGGGCACCTAGTGGCTCAGTTGGTTGGGTATCTGACTTCGGCTCAGGTCATGATCCCAAGGTTTGGGGGTCTCAGCCCCGTGTCAGGCTCTGCACTGACAGCTCAGAGCATGGAGCCTGCTTCTGATTTTGTGTCTCCCTCTCTTTCTGCCCCTCCCCAACTTGTGCTCTATCTCTCTCTCAAATATAAATAAATAAACATTAAAAAAATTTACCTCTTTTGGTCCAAGATACTAAGGGAATTTGTGACCGAATCAGAGATGCTATGCATCTCCCAAATGCTAAACAGACTAGCTAATAAATAGTATGGTAAATAGCTAAATTGATTAGGAAAGCTTTTATAATTTTTTTCAAAGAGTTAAAAATACAGGGGGAGCCTGTGCGGCTCAGTTGGTTGAGCCTCCAACTTTGGCTCAGGTCATGATCTCACAACTGTGGGTTTGAGCCCCGCATCGGGCTCTGTGCTGTCAGTCCAGAGCCCGGAGCCTGCTTCGGATTCTGTGTCTCCCTGTCTCTCTGCCCTTTCCCTTCTCATGCTCTGTCTCTCTCTGTCTCAAAAATAAATAAAACATTTTTTTAAAAAATTAAAAATACAGTAATTTAACAATACATTCTATAATTATTGTAGTAATTTATATTTATTAAAGATCAATTGCTTTGTAGGTAACACACTAAGTACTTTGAGTGTAATCCTTAAAATGGGTACTATAATTATAGTCATTTTAGAAATGAGGAAACAAACTTAACTAATTTGTTCAGCAATTTCTCAAGAACAGACAGCCAGTAAGCCATGGATATAGCATTTAAACCAACTGTGTTAGGTGTAAAAGTCTATACTCTTAACTAGATTTTATATTTTTATGATGTTTATAATGGTAAAACATTGGGAGCAACTTGAATTTAAAAATAGAAGATTGGTTAAGTTATGTCTAGTCAATAATGTAATAATACAGTTATTAAGGTGATGCTTAAAAGACTATTTAGTGACATGGAAAATTTTAATAATATGTTTCTAAGTGGAAAAAAAAAAGCAGGTTACAAGCAGTATATTTAACATGATCTCGATTTTGTAATACACATTAAAAATTTGTTAATTTTTATTTATATTTGAAAGAGAGAGACACAGAGCGTGAGTGGGGGAGGGCAGAGAGAGAGGGAGACAGAGAATCCGAAGCGGGCTCCAAGCTCTGAGCTGTCAGCACAGTCTGACACAGGGCTCGAACTCAGGAACGGAGAGATTCGCTGAAGGAACTGAGCCACCCAGGTGCCCCAATGTTTATTTATTTTTGAGAAGTGGGGGATAGAGGATCTGATGTGGGCTCTGCATTTGACAGTAGAGGTCTCAATGCAGGCTGAAGTCGGACACTCAATGGGCTGAGTCACCCAGGCGCTCAGTTGGAATGCTTACCTACACCAAATGGTAGAGATGGTA
The DNA here is from genome assembly GCF_003009895.1 of Hyaena hyaena. Lineage (NCBI taxonomy): Eukaryota > Metazoa > Chordata > Mammalia > Carnivora > Hyaenidae > Hyaena > Hyaena hyaena. Next base: position 1,053,963 of record NW_024080719.1, on the reverse strand, counting down.
TCTCTGGGTGTTGCAATTCTGGTTTTTTCTTTTTCTTTTTTTAAATTTTTAAACTTTTCTACATTTTCCAAACTTTCTACAATTAACATGCATTACATTTTGAATTCTTTAAGACCCTTCAATGTTATTTAAGGTAGAAGACAGAAATTAGTAAGAGGAGTAACAAATAACATCATCCATTTCATGACAGATAACGGAAATTCTGTGGGGAAAGAAGGGTGGGGAGAACTGAACATATATGAATGTGGCTGTGGCATAGTGCATGTTCTGTCATAGGTGCAGGCACCAGGGCAGATATGTGTCTTAATTTTCCATTAGCTGATATCATACTAACCAGGGTCATGAGTAAGCAGAATCATATCCTAATCATTTTCCTCCTTTTTGAATTGCTTTCCTCCCCTGGCTTCCGTGACTGCCCGCTCCTACTTTCCATCTACTTCACTTGCCTTCCCTTTTTCTTTTTCTTTTTTAATTTTTTAATGTTTTCTTTTTTCTTTCTTTTTTTTTTTTTATAATAGTTTATTGTCAAGTTGGTTTCCATATAACACCCAGTGCTCATCCCCACAAGTGCCTTCCCTTTTTCAATCTCCTTTGCTAGTTCCTTTTCCTCTCCTCACCTCCCATTCATTTCAAAGAGCCCAAGGCCTGGCCTTGGGTCACCTTTTCACTACTCATTTCAGAGGAAAAATATAAATATACATTTCAATGCCTTCAGGAGCCTGGTCATTAACAAATGAGTGAAGTAGGTCCTTGATGTCAGTGCCAACTCACCCTGTAGCTCAACTCCAGTTATTTCCACCTCAGTTAATAGCATACCCATCAATTGCCTAAGTCAAAAACCCAAATGGTATTTTTCATTGCCCCCTTTCCATATTTTTACCCTCTTACATATAATATAACAACAAATTGATTCGATTTTCAAAATACAGCTTGAGTTCTTTTCTTTCCCTTCTCAGCCTCCATTTTGCTTACCCTAGTTTTTATCTTAAAATTATCTCTTTGCTTTTATCATTGTTTGGCCACCATCCATTCTTCACACACAACCAGTTGTACCAATCTCTGGATTTGATATTGAAAACTCAGAAGATGTGACCCTAGTCTCCTTTGATTTTTTTCTACAGAAAAGTTAAGATTTACCTACCTTGTCTAAATCATCACGATTCAGAATTAATTTAAGAGTACAGAAAAAGTGTGTTCACTTTGGTTTCCTACCAAATTTGGAGGAGCCTAAAAAAATTATTTGTTCATTTGTTCTGTTCACTTTGTACACAAGCATTTTGGTTAACAATGGTTGAGGGGGGACTGAAAATAAGGAAAATTATATATTCTATTCTTAATTCTCATCCATCTGTAAAGAACAAACCAGAAATGTTGAAATAAAAATGTATTGTAGTTTGGGGTGGCTTACCAAACTTCTTTCCACTTAAGTTAGTCTTACCTCATTTTTCCAGGCCTTCAATGCATTCAATAGCTTCTTCTTCTTCTTCTTCTTTTTTTTTCCCCACCATCTAAGCTTCTCCAGCTATGACTCATGGAACCAGAACTAGATCAGTATACTGCTATGTGCTACTTTCTGTATTAGATTTTTCTCAACTGGTTTAAATTGACATAAGCAAAACACATTTTCTTCTTCTAAAGCTTAAACACAAAGTTAAGCTGTCTAACAAACTTCCATTAAGAGAAGTTGGATTTAGCAGAGAAATAAAGACTTTCTTATTTTTTACAAAACATAAAATAATTTCCTCTAGCTATTTCTTCTATAATTGCTAATTATAGAACTTCTAATAATCTTATTTAGATCCTGGAAATTGAAGTACATTTTCCTAAATGGTAATTCTTTGTTTACTAACCACATTTTGCTTTAGAAATAAACTATTTTGGGGGTGCCTGGGTGGCTCAATCAGGTAAGCGTCTGACTTCTGCTCAGGTCATGATCTCACAGTTGGAGTGTTTGAGCCCTGCGTCAGGCTCTGTGCTGACAACTCAGAGCCTAGAGCCTGCTTCAAATTCTGTCTTCCTCTCTGCCACTCTCCCGCTCTTGATCTGTCTCTCAAAAATAAAGAAACGTTAAAAAATAAAAATAAATAAGTAAACTAAAAAAAAATAAACTATTTTGGTGGCATCTGGCTGGCTCAGTCAGTGGAGTGTGCGATTCTTAATCTTGGGATTGTGAGTTCAATCCCCATGTTGGGTGCAAAGATTGCTTAAGAATAAAATAAAAAAAAGTATTTTGAAGTTGACACTATTTCTGTGTTGCTTTTAACATGAAATCTAGCAACTGTTAGTTTCTCTTTTTTACACAGAACTCTCAGTTCTTCTCCCTTCTAAGACCATTGCTTTTAAAATAGAATAATAATCTAAGTGAGTGATACTAAAATCTTTATACAATTTATTTTTAATTAACATCATACTTATTATACATGTCCTCGAAGGAGTATTATGAAATAAAATATAAATCCAGTGGTTATAAAATTTGGCTCCACATTGGAATTACCTAGGAAGCTGTAAAAAATGCTGATGTGTGGGTCCTAATTAAGATTCTGATTTATTTGGCCTGGGGATGGGGATTTATAAAAGGTTCTAGGCGATTCTAAAACATGGCCAAGGTTAAGAGCCACAGAATTTTGCAATTACAGCTCCTAGAAGTCAATATTATTCTTCCCAGTGTCCCCCATTCTTAAAAAAGATTTTTATCTGTTCTAAGTACTCTCTACACCCAAGGTGGGGCTTGAGCTCACGACCCAGAGATCAAGAGTCACATGTTCCACTGACTGAGCAAGCCAGGCCCCATTTTTTAAAAATGTGTTTTAAAACAATAGAGATTTATAATCTTACAGTTCAGAGGTCAGAGGTCCAAAATGGGCTTCCCTGGGCTAAAATCAAGATATTTTCAGGGCTGCTTTCCTTCTGGAGACTACAGGTGAGAATCTGTTTCCCTACTTTTTCTAGCTTCTAGAAGCTACCTGAATTCCTTGGCCTGTGGCCCCTTCCTCTATTTTCAAAGACATCGTTGTAGGGTCTTCAAATCTCTCACTTACTCTAACCTTTCTGTCTCCCTCTTTCACTTATAAGGACCCTTGTGATTATAATGGACCCACCTGTATAATCCAGAGTTATAGACCTCATGATCCTTAATCATCTGTAAAGTCTTTTTTCCATGTGAGGTAAAAATGCACAGGTCCCAGAGTTTAGGACTCAGATCTATCTTTGAAAGGCTATTCTACTGCCCACCACAAGCCTGTAGTCTGTAGTTGTTTTCCCTTCAAACGTTACACACTCTGCTTGGTGATCTTCTCATTCTGGTGGATGATGCCACATTCCTTCTTTTTTCTCTTTAATTTTCTTTTTAAATGTTTATTTTTTTACTGAGAGAGAGAGACAGAGAGAAAGAGGGGGTGAGAGAGAGAGAGAGAAAGAGAATGAGTGGGGAGGGGCAGAGAGAGACAGAGGGAGAGAAAGAATTCCAAGCAGGCTCCTCACTGTCAGCACAGAGCCCACTGCAAGGCTCGAACCCATGAACCATGAGATCACTGATGATGCCACATTTGTACCTACAAATACAGCTGCAAATATTTACTGGACATCTCCCCTTGATGTCCCTAGAACCCATGCTATTTCTCACCTTAAGTTCTTTGCACACTTTGCTATCTTGATTTAAACACCTTTTCTCCTTTTTTTTTTTTTTTGAGTCACACTATCTTCTTTGTCCTTTGTTTTTTTTTTTTTCCAAATTTATTTATTTATTTTGAGAAAGTGCACACAAATGGGGGAAGGCCGAGAGAGAGGGGGAGAGAGAATCCCAAGCAGGCCCCACATACTTAGCTCTGAGCCCAACTCAAGGCTTGAACTCACAAACTGTGAGATCATGATCTGAGCCAAAGTTGGATGCTTAACCAACTGAGCCCCCCAGACACCCCTCTTCTTTGTCCTTGAAAATTCAAAGCATGTGTATCTTTTTCCAGGAAGCTTTTCTTTTTTTAAAATTGAGATATAGTTGACATATAACATTGTGTACGTTTTAGATGTACAACCTGTTGATACATTTATATATTGCAATATAATTATCATCCTAGCTTCAGCTAACACTTCTATCACAATGTATAATTACCATTTCTTTTCTTTTCTTTTCTTTTTTTGTGCTAAGAACAGTTAAGATCTAATCTCTTACAGGGCGCCTGGGTGGCTCAGTTGATTAAGCATCTGACTTCAGCTCAGGTCATGATCTCACGGTTTGTGGGTTCGAGCAACGTGTTGGTCTCTGTGCTGACAGCTAGCTCGGAGCCTGGGGCCTGTCTTTGGATTCTGTATCTCCCTCTCTTTCTGATCCTCCCCTGCTTGCGCTGTCTCTCTTTGACTCTCAAAAGTAAGTAAAAAACATTAAAAAAATCATTGCTTTCAAAAAAAGATCTAATCTCTTAGCAGTTTTGAAGTTTATAATACAGTATTGGCTGTAACCACTATGTTGTGCATTCGATCTCCATAATTTATTTACTTACTAGATGCAAATTTTTACCCTTAAACAACATCTCCCCCATCTCCAGCCCCTGTTAACCACCATCTTATCCTCAGTAACACTTGCTATCTTTGCTTAATGATAGCCATGCTAACAGGTGTGAGGTGACATATTGTGGTGTTGATTTACCTTTCTTTCATGATTAGTGATGTTGAGCATCTTTTCATTGTACCTATTGGCCATTTTTCTTACGATTTTATTTTTAAGTAATCTCAGCATCTAATGTGGGTCTTGAACTCACAACCCTGAGATAAAGAGTTGTGTGTTCCACTGAGTCAGCTAGCCAGGCACCCACCCCATTGGCCATTTTGATACCTTCTTCGGGAAAATGTGTATTTAGTTTGCTTATTTTTAAGTCAGAATGTTTGTTGTTGTTGTTGTTGTTGAGCTATATGAGTTCCTTATATATTTTGGATATTAACCTCTTATCCAACATATGGTTTGCAAATCTTTTCTCCCATTCTTCAGCTTTGCCTTTTCATTTTGTTGCTGCTGCTGCTGTTGTTTTGTGTATGGGTAAGGAAGCTTTTTAGTTTGATATTGCCCCACTTGGTGATTTTTACTTTTGCTCCTTGTGCTTTTGGTGTCATATCCAAAAAAATCACCAAGATCAATGTCAAAGACCTTCTTTTATGTTTTCTTCTAGGCATTTTATAGTATCAGGTCTTAGGTTTAAGACTTTAATCCAGGGGCACCTGGGTGGCTCAGTTGGTTAAGTGTTCAGCTTTGGCTCAGATCATGATCTTGTGTTTTGTGAGTTCAAGCGCTATGACAGCACAGAGCCCACTTGAGATCCTCTGTCTTCCTCTTTCTCTGCCTCTTCCCCACTCTTGCTCTCTCCCTCCCAAAAATAAATAAACATTAAAAAAGATGTTAATCCATTTTGATTTCATTTTTAAAGTGCATTTATTCATTTATTATTTTTATTTTTTTAATTTGAGAGAGAGAGCAAGAGTGCGTGTGAGAGAGAGTGATCAGGGGAGAGTGGCAGAGGTAGAGAATCCAGGCTCAGCACGGAAACTGATGTGGGGCTTAGTCCCATGACTATAGGATCATGACCTGAGCTGAAATCAAGAGTGGATGCTCAACTAACTGAGCCACCCAGGCGCCCCAATTTATTTACTTATTTTTGAGAGAGAGAGAGAGAAGGAGTGTGTGTGTGTAAGTGGAGGACAGGCAGAGAAAGAGAATCCCAAGCAGGTCTCATGCTAAGCACAGAGCCAGATGCTTGTCTCAAACTCACAAACATGAGATCATGACCTGAGCTGAAATCAGTAACATGCATAACCTACTGAGCCACCCAGGCGCCCCTGAGTTAATTTTTGTTTGTGATGTGAGATAGAGGTCCAATTTTATTTTTCATGTACTTACAGTGGCAATATATTTTCCTATGAGTATGTTCAGCCTTCCAAATATGTTTCAAGTAATTGCTTAACAGCTAAATATTTATAAACTTCTATAGCTCCTCATCAAAGATAGTATGATAACTATGGAGACATCTTAACTTCATCTTCAGTTTCTCAATATTTTGAGGGAAATGCCTAATGCAATGTACAATCCTACAATTAATATGTTGATCATCTCAATATCCGCATACAATTTTGCCCCTTATAAGTTCAAATTATTATAAGATAATATAAACGCTGCATTACACCAATGCTGTACAATGGATGATTCTACCCAAATAAATATGAAATGAGGTTGGGTAGCTTTTAGCGATTTTTTTTCGAGGCTAGTGAAATCCTATCACTATGCAGCTTGAAATCTTCTGGAGGCAACAGGTTCCCTTCAGGTTAGCTCAGTCCTTAGCCGGGTTTACTTTGGTCCACTCCACCTCTCTAGCTTCATCTCTAGTCAACTTCCTATCAATAACCTGCTTGCTTTTCCTAGACTTACCATTTTTTGGTAACAGTTATAATTGAGGCATGGGGTCTTGGTTATGCTAACCTAATTTTTATTCATAATAAAACCAAGAACGTAGGGGTGCCTGGGTGGCTCAGTTGGTTAGGCATCCGGATCTCAGCTCAGGTTATGATCTTGCGGTCCATGGGTTCAAGTCCCGCATAAGGCTCAGTGCTGACAGCTCAGAGTCTGGTACCTGCTTCAGATTCTGTCTCCCTCTCTCTCTGCGCCTCCCCCACTCATGCTCTGTCTCTGTCTCAAAAATGAATAAATGTTAAAAAAATTTGAAGAAACAAACCACGAATGTATGATAATTTGCACTTCTTAAGCCTATTGTGTAAACACAGAATCAATTCCATTTCTCCCTTTGTGTACAAAGGGAGTTACACTTAGTAACTAATGTAAGTTATACTTAGATTCCTCATACATAAAGTGTACCTAGAAAGATGGTGTGATCAAAGTGTAGGTAGTAGGATGCATTTTTAAATATATGTTTACAGGGTAACTTGACTAGTGTCTTATAGCGCTATCCAGAAGAAAAATCTAATTATTTAAGAGTGATAGTTGGACTCAGTTACATTCTCAGTTTAAAATGTCCAATCTTTCTGGAGACTTTTCATATTGTGGAATAATCTTCCTTGACTTTTTCATCTGGCTTGCTCCTATTTATTCTTATTAAAAAAAATTTTTTTTTATGTTTTTATTTATTTCGGAGAGAGAGAGAGAAAGCGCACATGCGAGACAGAGAGAGAGAGAGAGAGCGAGAGAGCAGGGGAGGGTCAGAAAGAGGGAGATACATAATCTGAACCAGGCTCCAGGCTCTGAACTGTCAGCACAGAATCTGATGCAGGGCTCGAACCCACGAACCACGAGATCATGACCTGAGCCAAAGTAAGACGCTTAACCAACTGGGCCACCCAGGAGCCCCCTATTCTTTATTTTTAAATTTTTATTTAAAATACTTGTTTTTAAATGTTTTGAGAGAGAGAAAGACAGTGAGAGCTCGTGGGTTAGGGAGAAGGGCAGAGAGGTATAGATAATCCCAACCAGGCGCTGAGCTGATGAGGAGCCTGACATGGGGCTCAATCCGGGGAACTACAAGATCATGACCTGAGCCAAAATCAAGGGTTGGACACTTAACTAACTGAGCCACCTAGGTGCTCCCCTATTTATTCTTTAATACTCAGCTCTGGTATCACCTTTTTCTTGGAAGTCTCTTGCAGTTTTTTTTTTTTTTTCTTTTAGGTTTTCATAGGCTTAACATACTGCATTGTAATGTCTGTCCCAATGACTAGACTGTGAGTCCCCAAGGCAGGGACTGGATTTTTCTTTTTTAACCTAAATGTCTAATGCAGTGTTTAATATGTAGGATCACTCAATGCGTGTTTTTTTTGGGAATGATTTTAATTAATGAGTGAATTTCTTCTAGCTTTAAATATCTTTTGATTCTAATTGGTACCACATCATCAGTGATACATGACTCAAAAAAGTAAAGAATCTCCTAACTTAATGTATCATGAAAATACTCTATGTTTATTAATGATCTCCAATGCCATTTTTTTAACATTTATTTTTTTTTAGGGGGAAGAGGAAGAATTCCAAGCAGGCCTCACAATGTCAGCACAGAGCCCAACTAGGGGCTTGATCCCATGAACCATAAGGTCATGACCTGAGTTGAAATCAAGAGCCAGACCCTTAACCAAGTGAACTATGCACGTGCCCCTCCAATGCTGTTTTTATTGGCTGCAAAGAATTTTGCTGCTGGAGGAACCATAATTTATCTAACCAACTGTTCTTTTTGTGTTAGATATGTAGATTCTTCCTAAGTTTTTGCAATTGTAAATACTACTAAAATGAAGATGATATTAACTCTGCCTCTGGTCTACCTGGTTATGTTTAGATTAGGATCCATTCTTGAGTGGAAGAGCAGCATATTGGTAAACTGCCTCTCAGTGATGTTATTTATACATTTGCAGTAAATGAGAGTGCACATCTCTTTTTTGCCAACACCGCGTAAGATGAGAGAGGTAAAAAAATGTTACCTCAATACTATATTAATTTCATTTCTTTCATTATTAGTGGACTTGAACCGTTTTTTCTCTGTGTTTTTTAAAGTTTACTTATTTTGAGAGAGAGAGAGATAGAGAGAGAATGAGTGGGGAAGGGACAGAAAGGAGGGAGACAGAATTCCAAGCAGGCTCAGTGTTGTCAATGTAGAGCCCAACTCAGGGCTCAATCTCATAAACTGTGAGGTCATGAACTGAACCCAAATCAAGAGTCAGATGAACCACCCAGGTGCCCTTTCCCTACATTTTTAGAGGTTTGCTTACATGTAGCTGCACATTTCTCAAGAGAGAAAATAATTTGGAGTGTCTGTAAGCAAATGGGTGCTTTCTATAATAAAATTAAATCTAGCTCTTCTCATTTAGCAATAAAGAGAAAATCTCCCTGGAAAATTTCCTGTGGACCTTATAACTCCAAATTGATCCCACACAATTCTCCTTTCCATTGAGAATCTCTGGCTAAATACAGTGTTACCATCCTCTTTAACATATAGGCCCAATTATGATAACTCCAGGTTATAGCATAGCTGTGACTAGGTTGGAATATTTTATTTTGTTTTAATGTTTATTTATTTTTGAGAGAGAGAGCATGAGCATGGGAGGGGTAGAGAGAGAGGGAGACACAGAATCCCAAGCAGGCTCCAGGCTCTGAGCTGTTAGCACCGAGCCTGAGGCAGTGCTTGAACTCACAAACTATGAGATCATGACCTGAGCCAAAGTTGGGTGCTTAACCAACTGAGCCACCCAGGCACCCCTGCAGTCATATGAAGATTTAACCACCTGGCCGGAATATCCAAGATGGTTCACTCTCATGGCAGGCCTGGTTGGTGACTGGGAGCTCAGCCGAGGCTGCTGACTGACGGACCTTGATTGTGTTTTGTTTGTTTTTTAAGAGAGAGAAAGAGATAGTGCACACATGAGCTGGGGAGAGGAGCAGAGGGAGAGAGAGAGCACCTTAAGCAGGCTCCATGGTCAATGCAGAGCCTTCTCAGGGCTCCATCCCATGACACTTGGATTATGACCTGAGCGTGATCATAATCAAGAGTTGGACCAACTGAGACTCCCACGTGCCAATGACTGTTCTTTACATAGCTTTTCCATGTGGCTTTGGTTTAAGTAGGAATGCTCCAAGCATACCTCCACATTACAGAAGTTATCTTTCTCCCCTCATTTGGTGTACTAGCAAGCAATTCAAAGTTCAAACCCAAGAGTGGGGGCTAGAAAAAGAAATTCTTCTATCTGCTTAAAGTCATTCTCCTGGTATTTCATTTCTGATGTGAATCCCCATTTCTATTTTGATGACTGAAATGGTAACATATCACTTTCAGGGGACACATTGACCTCTCAGAGACCTCACCTGGACAAAAATTAAGAATTTAGCTAATAATACTAGCAGTCATTCTAGGGATATGCACTTACATAGATGGAAAAGGTGGGATGGAGTGGTGGTAGTATTGTATTGTAGTACCATGACAGTTATTATCCTACTACTGCATTAATATTTTGTGTCTTAAAAAAGTATGCCGCGGCTGGCATACTTACTGAAAGTAGAGTTGCCCTTTTAAAAGTCTCTACCTCTTGTGTGACATACACAAGGGGAAAAAAGAATTTAAAAATGCTCAAAATGTAGTAAGTGGATGTGGATCATTTTGAACGTCTAGATATTGAACAATCAATCACACAAACTTTTAATCTTAAACTTTGAGCTTCCAACTGTTAAGTAGGTGATATCTTTTCCTTTTACATTTTAATTTTTCCCAGAAAATAATGCCCCATAAAATATCATCAATTAACTTCTAACATAGAAGTTTTATTTAACATTACTAAGATTTAATGGATGTTTGACTTTCTCACAAGGAGGATGCTGGAATCCAGGACCACGATTTTTCAGCCTATGAGATCATAAGCTATTAGGAATAACAATTTGAAGAAAACTCCAAATCCAGAGATACACATTCAGGTTCATAGCAAATCATATGAGTGTTACATTTCCCCTAAATTATCATTTCATCTGTACCCTAGCAAAATGTCAGTAAGTTAAAATTGGGTGGGTTGGGTGTTCTTTCCTTTAGAAAGAAAATTCCATCCCATATTTGCTATTAAAAGTTTCTTTGTATATAGGTAAGGGTTTAGAGATCAATAGTCTTCTTGATTTCACCATGAAATTACATTCTCTTTGCTTGAGTTCCTCTGAGTTATGCAGGCTTTCTGTTTTGAATCTTTTTTTTTTCTGTTATGTTTTTCTTTTTCCTGCTCCCCCCCCCCCAAAGTTTATTTATTTTGAGAGAAATAAAGCATGTGGGGGGAGGGGAGAAAGAGAAAGAGAGAAAGAGAGAGAGAGAGAGAGAGAGAGAGAGAGAGAGAATCCCAAGCACGTTTCCCAGTGCAGAACCCCATACAGGGCTCGAACTCACAAAAAACGAGGTCCTGACCTGAGCTAAAATTAAGAGTCAAAAGCTTAACTGACTGGGCTACCCAGATACCCCTCCTGCTATGGTTTTAATGTATGCTGAAGGCAAGTAAAATTATGAGAAATTGTAGTCCTTAATTCTGTCAAGATGGTGATGTCAGAGAAATACAAACTAGATGGTAATACAAAACTTGAGCCTGGCTTTACAGGAGGTAATCTTTTTCCCCCCGTCTTTTTTCCTTCTTGTGTAGTATTTGAACATATAATACAGGGATACAAGTAATGTAGTCCTAAAAACTTATCTGCTGATAGTTTATATGAAGGCTTTTGACTAGAGAAATCCATTATAGTACCAAAAATATAAATAGATTTTAACAAATTCTAAAACTGCTATCGTAAGCCATTTATACCAAGATCTTCCTCCTTCTAACTGGATGTATAGACTCAGGGAAGGACTTTCAGGCTAGAAAAACTAAAGCAAGTATCTTTAGAATTTTAAATCAATCTACACAATATGTTGAGTACCTACAATGGTCAGTATTGTGCCATGAAGGAGTTTAATAGTTGGTGGACAGATAGTTTATCCTGAAGCACTCTGATTCTATTCTTTATACCTAAACAATAATCCATAGCTATTGTATTCTAATTGTGGCTAGAAGTGAAGTTTCCTCTTCTACCTTCCATATGCTTTCTTCTGCAGTGAACCTCCAATTTTTGCCAAGTATTTTACTGTAACTAGGGGCAAAGTAAAGCGGGAGGTTGAATAATTGTGAAAAACTGTAAAATACACTTGACAGTTTTGGGGGAAATGTTTGGGTAAATGTCTTATGTCCCCTTTTGTTTCAAGAGTATTCAAGAGTAACATAGTGTTAACAGTGAGTTGGCAAATCCATGACAGACAAACCTTAGCCCTAGACATTTAGATTGAACAATTGTGACCACACTGTGTTTAGGACACGTTGTCATCTGCTCCTTCTTAATGGAAAACACTTATTTAGCAAATACTAGCAATTATATGCCAGATATATTAACATATTCAAGGTAAGACTATTTGCCCAAATCTGGGGAAGCAAAATGCTGTATTAGAAACCTTTTTTTTTTAAAAATTTTTATTTATTTCTAGGAGAGAGAGAGAGAGAGAGAGAGAGAGAGAAAGAGAGAGACAGCGCGAGTAGGGGAGGGTCAGAGAGAGGGAGACACAGAATCTGAAAAAGGCTCCAGGCTCTAAGCCGGCAGTCAGCACAGAGCCCGATGCGGGGCTCGAACCGTGAGATCACGACCTAAGCGAAATTCGGACGCTTAACCGACTAAGCCACCCAGGGGTCCCTAGAAACCTTTTGTTTAAAACCTCTATTTCAAATACACCTCTCTGTCTCCTTCCCTACAGATGTGTTAATTTTTTTAAATGTTTATTTTTGAGAGAGAGAACAAGAGAGAGAGAGAGAGAGAGAGAGAGAGAGAGAAAGCGAGCGCCTAAGTAGGGGCAGGGGAGAGAGAGAGAGAGAGAGAGAGAGAGAGAGAGAGAGAGAGAGAGAGAGAGACAGGATCTGAAGCAGGCTCCAGGCTCTGAGCTGTCAGCACAGAGCCTGATGCGGGGCTCTAACTCACAAGCCTTAGAGCTGTGAGATCATGACCTGAGCCGAAGTAGGATGCTTAACCGACTGAGCCACCCAGGCGCCCGTTTGACCTAACTTTTTGCTTCACTTTCATTTCAGCGAACTACAATTATATTAAACATTATTATTTTTTAAGGCCTTACGGCTTTAAAGAGCAAGGAAGGGTGGAAAACCACTTTCTTTAATGATATATTTGTTTCAGTAGTGCATCAGGAAGAAGGTTTTGTTCATAGCGGAGGTGGAGGGGAAGGACACATCACGATGGCCTGTGCTAGTTTCAATCCGAATGTAATTTATCGTTTACACTAATCTGAGAATGAGGCGAACCTAACTTTCACATTGGAAAATTACGAGAGGAAAAAACCCCTGAGAGCTACAGGCAAAATTAACCCCGCCTCCACGCGGTTTGGAGCAGCTGTCTCAGGAATCCTCCCTTCCTCAGAATGTGGGAGAGGTTTGGTGGGGCGGCAGCTGCAAAGCAAGGAATCCTTCCCATTCCTCGCGGACACGTCCCTCCCGCACCCCCGCCCCATTCACTTCCAAGCGGTGGCAGCTGCTGGGGCATCCAGCGGGGAAGACTCTCCCCAAGTCTTCGCGGAGCGCCGCGGGCGGGAAGCAGCTGGAAGCAGTCAGGGGTGGGACTCTGCTCCCTTCAGACACGGACTGCAGCCTCGCTGGCTCCAGCGCTGCCACTTCTCGGGCTCGTAGCGGTCCCTCAGGTGTCTTTCTCCAAGTCCAAGAAGGCACCTTGGCAACATAGGGCGGGTTCTCTTCGCGCCAGGAGTCCCTACGGTAACCTAACGACGGAAGAAGCTTAGAATCACCTTCTCAGTTCCTGTCCAAGCACCTTCTCAGGTCGGGGGTGGGAGGTGAGGGGTGAGAGCGGGGAGGGGGGTTGTGTGGGTTGTCAGCTCCTGGAAGGAAATTCTCTCTCCTTGCCGGGCCAGGACTTCTCGTGTCGTGTGAGCAACGCTCCCGCTAGGGTGCCCACCCTCACACGGAGCCCTGCCAGCGAGCCCTGCCCCGCACCCCCACCCTCTCGCGGCCCCCTAGGCCGCCCGCGCGGCCCCACGCTGCAGCACACTTGCCTCCGCCTTCGCGCCCGCCCGCCCCACCGTCCCGCGCGCTCGCGCACGCGCACGCCGCGCCCGGCAGCCCTCGGCGCTGTCATGGCGGCGAGGAGTAGTTTCAGTGGGCAAAGGGATATTCGCGCGAGCCGTGGCGGGGCTAGCTGTGGCAGTAGCAACATCACCACCGCCAGCAGCCTCAGCCGCGGCGTCCACAGCGCCAGCAGGGGCTGTTTTTGCAAAGGCTGAGCGCAGGGGGCGGGCGGGCCAGGAAGCCATGGAGTTCTGTGCAGCCGCGGACTCCCGGGGAGCGGAATAGGGAAACTTGGAGGCTGCGACCAGGTGCACGGACTTCTCTCTTCTCCCTCCCTTCCTCGCCGTCGCCGCCCGGCCTCCCCCTCCCTTCTGGCCAACAGCACACACCTCCCCTCCTCTCGCCGTCGAACCTCAGGTGCCTGAGTGCTGCACTCCTCCCCCTGGGCCGAGCGTTGAGAATAATCACCGCCCCCTTCCCCCGCCTTTTCCTGCCCTGGATCTCCGCCGCCACCTCCGTCTCGCGGCTCCCTGGCGGGGGGTGAGGACGAGTCCGGAGTATCTGGGTGAGGAGGGACTTTCTACTTCTGTGGTAGCGTGGGGACCCCCTCCTTCCCTCGGACCCTTTATTTTCCAGCGACAGTTTCTCTTTCCGTGCACCTGTGAGGAGAGGTAGCTCTGCGCCTGGAACCTTGCGAGAGTGTGGGGGAGGAGTGAACCTGTTCAGGGGCCTTTGAGCCCGCCTTCACTCAGAACCTATCTCTTCGAACCGGGGGGTAGCGGGTGGCGGGTAGTGGGGTCCCTTTAGGAACTTATTTCACGGGAAGTAACTATTCTCCTCTACCCCCCTCCCCCCCACAAAACCCTAAAACAAAACCTAGCGTATTTAACATTTATCTAATCTTCCAATAGGGTTTGGCGTTGTTGTCAGCCTCGGGGAGAGAGATTGGACAAATATTCTCCAAGAGGAGGAGGGTGACGCCAAGGACTTTACCTATCAACTGCTTTTGGGGTTTCTCCACAACTTGGAAGAGTGACCTTTTTCGTTTTGTGTTGCGTGTGTGTGCTTATTGCTAGTGCAGCATTTGCTGTCCCATAGTGACTCCGAGTTGTCCTTTCTCGTGAACTAGCAATGGCTAGTGAAGACAATGTCCCTTCCCCGCCACCAACAGGTGATGACGGGGGAGGTGGAGGGAAAGAAGAAACCTCTGCTGAAGAGGGTGCATTGTCCCTGAAACCAGGGCTCCCCATCAGGGGCATCAGAATGAAATTTGCCGTGTTGACGGGGTTGGTTGAAGTTGGAGAAGTATCCAATAGGGACATTGTAGAAACTGTCTTTAACCTGGTAAGTAGATATCTATTTTATAAGCATACATTCTTTTCAGTGGGTTGGAGAACTAGACGTTAAGCTGGAGCCATGTGCTTGACTCATACAGATGATGGCTTTTTCCATGGATAGAAGCACAAAATTCTACTGACCTAAATGAGAGAAATTTTTGTATTTTTCAGTTTAAGAAGAATTGCGTAGATTTAGGTGCTCCAGGTTTTGTGAAAGTGAACAGATGACTTTTGTGCCAAGGAAATAATTGTTGCTTGGAAGTATTTTGTAGGGGTTCCAGTGGAGGAGTTTCATTATATAAACATTTTTTTTTCCTTGGGATATATAACTAAGTCTACGTTTCTCATTAACATTTTAAATACGTTTTTTGTGACTTTCTTTGGGTCTTGAGAAGTAATGTAAATGCCCTACATACTGCTTATCCTTTTGAGTCTGCCTAGGTTATGTTTTACTGTAAGTTTTGAACACAGAAGTTTTGTTCACAGGGCTGATGAAAGATTAATTTGTTGCAAAGTTAGTATTTTATATTTTGACCAGTTTTATTTTTAGACTTAGCTAAATTAAATTTTGGAATGTATTTAGGTTATATCTTGTGAAAATTGAACGGCAGTTTGAAAAAGGATTGTGGCAGATGCAGTATAATGTATTTCTTTGGTAAATGCATGTCTAGCAGCACAAGCATACTTGGTTATTGGAAGTTGCTGGTTCTCCTATGAACTATGAATGCTATTTTTGAAAGGTGGATATGCCATACTTTCCTTTTTCTCTACTCCATTCTTAGAAATGGTTATTGCTAACGGGGACTTTTAAAATTTCTTTACTCCAACTTCTGTTGCCCATCAACTCAAAGAATAAAAAGTAAATTTGGCCTTAAAAATACTTCTATCTCTTCCACCTGTGTTAGGAGATAACAGTTGGGAACAAATATGAATATAAAATAGCCTTAATAACTGTTTAGCGCCCTTCCCTTTTGCCTCTGTGTTTTCAAGGTTAGGCTTGTTTTATTCCAGGGCGGTTAATTATTTCCTTCACTAGACCTTTACAAATAGTCTGGTCACTTGCAGTGCAACTTCTAGAATGAGAAAGGACTTAGATGAAATCCTTACTTTTGGAGCATAAAAACTTTGAACAACAGGGTATTTCTTTACCATTTTGTTGTGTTGGAAGCTTATATACAAATACAGTACACATTTTTTTTTTAAGTTTGTTTTTGAGAGAGCACAATCAGGGGAGAGAGAGAGAGACAGACTCCAAAGCAGGTTCCAGGCTCTGAGCTATCAGCACAGAGCCCAACACGGGGCTTGAACCTAGGAATGGTGAGATCATGACCTGAGCCAAAGTCAGATGCCTAACCTACTGACTGGAGCCACCCAGGTGCACCCCTCCCCCACATTAAAAAAAACCCTAAATATTATGAAAATGTTCAAATATACACAAAAATAGGATAGTTGTGCTCTGATATTCATTATGCAGCTTTAACAATTATCAAAACTTTGGGGATCTTGTGTTTATGGTCTTTTGTAAGTCTCAAGGACATAAATGGTAAATTGATTTATTCCTTTGCCTCAAAATAGACTTGAAACCTTTTTTTTTTTTTTTAAGTTCAGTTATTTTTGAAAGAGAGAGAGTACATGTGCACGGGAGCAGAGGGGGGCAGAGAGAGTGGGGGACAGAGGACCTGAAGTGGCTTTGCACCAACAGCAGAGATCCCAGTGTAGGGCTTGAATCCACAAACTGAGATCATGACCTGAGTTGAAGTCTAATGCTTAACTAACTGAGCAACCCAGGCGCTCCTACTCCTTAAAAACATTTTTAAAGATTTTTTCTTTTTTTTATTAAAAAATTTTTTTTTAATGTTTAAATGAGAGAAAGACAGTTTGTGGGCGGGCAAGGGGCAGAGAGAGACCTAGACAGAATCTGAAGCAGACTCCAGGCTCTGAGTTGTCAGTGCAGAGCTGGACATGGGGCTTGAACTCATGAGCTGTGAGATCATGACCTGAGCTGAAATGGACGCTAAACCCACTGAGCTACCCAAGCACTCCAAGATTTTGTTTTCCTAAATCTCATGTACCTAGGATGATAAACAGAAATCTGTGTGGTAATATAGCCCATATTTAGTTGTTTGTGTGTGGAATATAACATTCCTCTGGCAGAAGGAGAATTTGAACTCCTTTGTTCTTTCTTTAATTTTATTAGAAAATTTTTTTTAATGTTTATTTTTGAGAGAGAGCGAGAGGCAGAGACAGAGAGAGACAGAGTGTGAGCCTGGGAGGAGCAGAGAGAGAGGGAGATCTAGAATCTGAAGCAACCTCCAGATTCTGAGCTGTCAGCACAGAGCCTGACTGGGGGCTTGAACTCACTGTGAGATCATGACCTGAGCTGCAGTCAGATGCTTAACCTACTGAACCACCAAGGTGCCCCGAACTCTTTTGTTCTTTTGAATGACCTGTGTGGAGGTGGATAACTTACCAAAAGTCACCTGCATTTTATTAAGAAATATCCAAATTCTGTAGTAATGCTCTGCTTATATGCTGCCTACAATTGGGGGCCTCATACAGATTTTAAGATTATTGGTTAAATCATGCACAGCTACATGTTTGCAGTAATAGATGTCTGGTAAAAGGAGAGGGAAAATCTGTTGAATTACACCTCCTTTTCACTGTCATTTTCTTTTCATGTAGAGCAGATGATTAGATTAGTTCCTCCCTTTTCCAAATTCACCCTTACAGCACTTTTCATGTTCCTTCATGGGTATGTAGGATCTTGGCCAGGCTTTAGAAAATCTTGAGAACTGACGTTTTGGGAATCTGGTAGCTAGTCCATCTCAATGTCGTTAATACTATAGCACCCAAATATTTCTTAACTGATAAGTTAATTTTGCTCAGAGAAGGAAATTACATTAAAAGTTTCAATTTTACAAAAGTTATGCTGTTTACTCTGTGCCAGGCAATGGGCCAGGTGCTTTACATATGTTTTTAAATTTTTCTTTAAACAACTATTTAATATGTATCTCATTTTATAGTTGAGACTCAGACCGAAATGTTAAAGAGATTGCCTACAATTTGTGTAGAATGGCAACCTTTCCAGGAATATGTCTGTCTCTTGAGTTAACGTAGAATTGTTGGCCTCTCTGAGCAGGTAGGTAGGTATAGCTGAGGCATAACCTTTCCCAGTATAAGGACACAAAAATCATTGGTCCTGCTAAGTAAATATTAATGATGAAATTTCCACCAGTAGAATTGATTTCTTCCTCTTTAACTTTAAAATAACTGCATTAAATTGTAAGAAACAACAACAACTACAAACTGCTTAAAAGCAGAAACATTTTTCTCGTCATTCAGTTTTTTTACTTGGCATGTGGATGGGGAAAGTCTATCATTAACTTTTTTTATAGTCAGTATGGTCGATTAAAATTTACAAAATTGTGAAAAGTAGAATACAGACAGAAGACTATATAATATGTATAAGTAATGAAATATTTCAATGGTATAAACCCTGTGAACCATCCATGTAACTTAACCAGTATCAGGGCACCTGGGTGGCTTAGTCAGTTAAGTGTCCCACTTTTGATTTTGGCTCAGGTCATGATCTCCAGGTCGTGAGATCAAGACCCAAGCCCCTTCTCAGTGCGTCAGGCTCTGCACTTAGTGTGGATCCTGCTTGGGGTTCTCTCTCCCTCTCTCCCCCTCCCCTTCTTGTGCCTGTGCATGCTCTCACTCTTTCACAATAAATAAAATACTTAAAGAGCCAGTTTATTACCAATGTCACTGAATCCTTATGTGTGTACCTCCTTTAGCCTATCTTCACTGGATTTTTCATTAGTAAGTTTAAACTATTATTTATAGCTGTAATAACTTTTTCCTATTTTTCCAAGCATTTTGTTAAAATAGATTATGTCATATTGATTCTTTTTTTACTGATTATATGTTAACTACTTTAAACAATAATATTTGTACTGTTAAAATTAAACAACTTCCCTTCCCCTAGAATTGTCCAAATTAGTGGTAGAGCCATACATCCAGAAGTCTTTACAAAGTGCTGCCTCCTAACTTTGCTAATGTAGCTTCAGCTTACTGTTTTATAAATTCCTTTGAAATTCACCACTGTTCTTGTAATTTTTTTTGCAAATCTGTTTTATAGGTAAGTTTTGATTAATAGTACACTTGTGTATTCAAGTGTTTCAAACTTGTAGTCAACTTTTACATTTTTCCTGTTGCAACTTGAAACCATTTCATCTTGTTTTCATCTGTGTGCTAAAAAAAATTGTCAGATGCTTGGACCCAGAGTAATTAATGCATTGGCATGTTTCCAAGAACTTGCTGCTGAATTTAAGGCTTCCATCAGGTATTTAAAGGTACTCAATTCAAGCATAGTGTTTCCCATGGGCTGGTGACAAATGTATGCTTTCATGAAATTTGTTTAAAAAGTATATGATTTTAATTAAAATGTTAAAGCTTAAAAAGTAGAATATAATTTTTCATGGCTCATTATGTGTCATTTGATATAGGTCTGCTAACTATTAATGGTGCACACTTGCAGTACCTATTGAGCTGACCATATCACACACAGGTTCAGTAACTATTGACTGTGTTTAGAGAGTGACTGTGTTTAGAGAGACTTAAAGGGCAGCTGCTATTCTCTTTGGTTGTTATACTGTAGTAACATGGGCCCAGTGGTGTCATACCTTTTGATTTTTCAGGAAGAATTGGAAATCTAGATTTTAAAAAACATTTTAAAATTTCCAATTAAATATTACAAATTGCTGTGTGAGACATATAAAATTGCAGGTAGTTATTTTTTCAGGCCTTTATATGAACCTTTATTAGAAAGATAATCACGTAACATACTTGTTAATGTGCTCCCCCTCTGCCCCCATTAAATTTGTACATGATGTTATGAGCAATAGAAAACTTGAACCTGTTTTAAACACAATGAAAAGGATTTATAGGCTCGTTTATCTCCAAGTCCAAAGGTAGGGCAAGATTATAGTAACACAATAATTTTAAAGACCAGTTTCTTTCCGTTTCTTTTCTGCTTTCTTCAGTGTGTTGCTGTTCCTCCCGTGGTTGTAGTATGGCTGCTAGTGATGGTTGGGTCATATGTTTTGATCACATCACTTAGGAGAGAGAGCCTCACTGTCCTAACATTCCAAACAAGAGTCCTGACTGGACTACTGAACTGGTGACTGTGGTCATTGAAACGGTTGATTGGCTTAAGCAAACCAGGGCCAAGTACTATGCCTAAGAATGGGGTTAATTTTCTGTGAAGTATATGGGCTGTATGAGGAGAGGTGGATACACAAATAAAAGTCTAGGTAAGAAATTGAAAGGGTAATTGGATAGTGGATAGGCAGCCAATAATATTCACTATTCTTTTCAAATGAATAATGATAGTAATATAAAAGATATTTGTGAAAGGGAGAAAATCATTCATTAACCCAACACCCTGTTGTGATCTTGAGCAAGTTTTTTTAACCTCTTTGAGCCATAGTTTTTCCTCTGTACAATGGGGAAACTACACTGTAGCAAGGATTAAATGAATAAAAACTTATAAATCACTTAAAATAATGTGTGGTACATTGAATACTGTTATAAGTATTTGTTATTATTTTAATACTTGTAATTTTAGATAAGTCATCATATTCCAACCTTATGATTTTTTGTTTGTAGATATTACTAGCCTTATATGCTATGTAGTTCTTTTGGAATTTATTTAATAGCCATTGTGATATTTTAGAGATGACTTGTTTTTAAACACCTTTGTTGAGGTGGAATTTTTATACCGTAAAATTTACCTGATTTAAGTATGCAATTTAGTGATTTTCATTAAGTTTACAGAGCTATGCAGGCATTACCACAGTCTATTTATTGAACATTTACATCCTGTGTTTGAGATGTTTCATAGTTCTGGCTCTTGCATTTAGGGCTGTGATCCATTTTGAGTTGATTTTTGTGTGATGTGAGAGAACGAGAAGTAGGGGGTAACTTCATCTTTTTTTTTCTTTTCTTTTTTTTTTTTAAAATATAGTTTATTGTCAAATTGGCTTACATACAACACCCAGTGCTCACCCAACAAGTGCCCTCCTCAGTGCCTATCACCCATTCTAAATTCATTTTTTTGTATGTGCATTTCACTGCTCTTTGTTGAATTGGGTATCCTTTCCCATTGAATTACCTTTGCATCTTTGTCAAAAATCAGTTGACTATAAGTGTAAGGATTTATCTGGACTTTTTCCCTTTGATCTGTATGTCTATTCTTCACCACTGCCACACTGTCTTGCTTACTGTGGCTTTGTAGTAAGTTTTGAAATAGGGATATATGTCCTCTTACTTTGTTCTTCTAATTTTCAAGATTGTTTTGGCTATTTTTAGAAATCTTTAGATTTCTGTATTAATTGTAAGATCAGCTTGTCAGTTTTTGTGAAAAAGCAAGCTGGGAGTTTGATGGGGAGGTGTTGAAGCAATAGATAACTTTAGGGAGTATTGAGTTTTCCATTCTATGCATTTGGACTGTCTTTCCATTCATTTAGGTCTTCCTTAATTTCTTTAATTAATGTTTTGTAGTTTTCAGTGTAAGAGGAAATGATGAAATTTCTTTTTTTTCTCTTTTTTTTGCTTCTTTAGGCAGCTTTGTGCTTTGAAATTTCTAGAAGTAGAATAAATGGTTCAAAGTATATGAACATTTATATAGATTATGAGTAGATTTTGTTAGATTGTTTATTGATGTTGATAAATAAAAGAAATGTGGATGAATTTATGAAATTTAAAAACTTTGTAGTTCCTTGGTGGTAATAGAATTGATCATTTAGGCCCCTGCAGGTATACTGTCTTGTTTCCATTTAAATTGGTTCATTTTAAACTGAGAAAACATTTGGGAAGCCGAAAAATAAGAGAATTAAAAGAGAAAGAAAGCTTTTTATTTCTCATGCTGACCTAGCTAAACTAATCTATTTTTATATTATAAAGTATCTATTTTCATACATATATTCTTTAAGATATTTTTAATAGTTTTTGCATATGTGAAAGAAAAATGTCCAGAATAGATTTCTGTTTTATAGTGCTTACTTAGGTAACAAATTGTTTCATTTAATCTTTGTACCTCTAGAACTTTTACAGTGCTAGGTACTTCAAAGATGTTTATTAAATTAAATGGAAATGTCCTAGTCTTATCATTTTCTAAATTACAATCATTAGTTAGCCTAGTTTGTATTTTTTTTTTTTAAATGTTTTATTTATTTCTAGGAGAGAGAGAGACAGCATGAGTGGGGAGGGTCAGAGAGAGAGGGAGTCACAGACTCTGAAACAGGCTTTAGGCTCTGAGCTGGCAGTCAGCACAGAGCCGGACGCGGGGCTCGAACCCACGAACCGTGAGATCATGACCTAAGCGAAAGTCGGACGCTTAACCGACTAAGCCACCCAGGCGCCCCAACCTAGTTTGTATTTTTAAAGACACATTTATTCAGCGTCATGATCAGACTATTACATTTAGCAATCAACAGCATGGGTGCCGAAAAAAATCTACATTAAAACAGTTTGTTAGAATGCTTTCAACTTTCTACAGAACAGAAACTAAAATAACTTGTTATACAGTTAGTCACAAGTACAGTCCTTGGGTTTTTTGCCCATGGACATGAGTATTGTCTAAAACATGCCTTCTTTGTAGCAGGTAGGCCCTGCCACCTTTGTGGTTGGCTGAGTTCACAAATCTGTTGTAACCTGTAGCTTCCCTGTCACTTCTCTGACTCTCCTCTCCTGCTAAGCTTTGTTTCCTGACAGTAATTGAAACCTTCTGCCACTGCATAGCTACTGCTGCTCCTGGAACTGCCATAACCACCTTGTTTTCATGGTTTGGCAAGTATTGGCCTCAACAGCCATAGGGGCCAGAGCTTCTACCTCTAAAATGTCCTCCTTTCATGAGTCCAAAATTTGAAGATTGACTGTTGGATTGCCAAAATCATTACAGTTTCCACCACCTCCGAGGTTGCTTCCATCATTACCAAATCCGTTATAGCTATCCCTGCTGCCACCGTATCCATCACCACCTCGACTGCCACCAAAACTACCTCACCCACTGAAGTTTCCTCCACGACCAAAGTTGTCATTCCCACCAAAACCACTTCCATGCCTACCACCAAAGTTTCCAGAACCACTTTAACCTCTTTGGCTGGATGAAGCACTAAGTCCTCTCTTGCTTAGATGGAGCTTTCCTTACTTCACAGTTGTGGCCATTCACAGTATGGTATTTTTGAATGACAATCTTGTCATGGTCATCAAAGGTTACAAAAGCAAAACCTCTCTTTTTGCCATTGCCTTAGTCAGTCGTGATTTCACTCACTTCCATTTTCGATACTATTCAAAATAATCTCTTAGATGATGTTCTTCAGTGTCTTCCTTAATGCCCCCAACAAAAATCTTCCTCGTAGTTAAATGGGCCCCAGGTCTTTTAGAATCTTCTCTTGAGACAGCCGTCTTTGGTTCCACAGCTCTTCCATCCACTTTGTGTGGCCTTGCATTCATGGATGCATCCACCTCTTCTACAGTGGAACCCGTGATAAACCCAAAGCCTTTGGAGCGCTTGGTGTTTGGATCTCGCAGTCTGTAAGCGTTTCCCATTGCTCAAAATGACTCTTCAAACTCTCATCTGTTGTTTCAAAGCTCAAACCTGAGATGAAAATCTTCTGTAGCTGTTCAGGCTCTTCGGGAGACTCAGACATGATAGTGGTGGAAGGGGAGATTTGACAATGCTTATTCAGGGCGTCCATAGGCAGAAAAGTTAGCCTAGTTTTATTGTTCTGGAAAAGAAATGTTAAGACCTTAATGCTGTATTTCTTTTACTATTTTCTGACATTTCTTATGAAGATTCTTATTAGGTAGCTTGTGTTTTTCATTATACAGTTTTGCGTTACCTTAATATTTCCTGAGGAGCAATTTTGTGAATTTATTTTCAGATTAGTCTCTTACAACCTGCTATTAAAGTAGGGTAGGTTTTTTCATTTTCTCTGATATTATTTCAGGGAATTGGATATTCAGCAACCTACTTGTATATAGTGAGTCTTTCTAGTGAGTCTTTGGCTTAAAAGCTGTTGGGACAATATACAAAGTAAAAAAAAAATCAAAAGGAAACCAAAATAAAAAGCTGTCGAGTACATGAATTCTTTTTAATTTGCTAAACTAATATCATAAAACACCCCCAGTTTTAGATTTTTAAGATATTTTGTGTGTTTTTTGGTATTTTTTCTGATTCTTCAAAGATTTAATTAGGTTTGTTCAAGAGTAATGTATGTGCCTGAAATGTGCTATGTGAAGTACAAAATTTCTTGTTGCTGGAGGTTGTAGAGGACAGCATATTGGCAATTTTGTAGAACAGAGTCTTACTTTGGATAGGAAGTTGGATACCAAATGATTTCTTTTTTTTTTAATATTAAAAAAAATTTTAATGTTTTTTTTTTTTTTGATGGAGAGACAGACTGTGAGCTGAGGGGGGTGGGAGGGGAAGACAGAGGGAGACACAAAATCTGAAGCAGGTTCCAGGCTCTGAGCTGTTAGCACCGAGCCCTATGTGGGTCTTGAACTCCAGAGCTGCGAGAGCATGGCCTGAGCTGAAGTCAGAAGCTTAACTGACTGAGCCGCCCAGGTACCGCAAGTTTTGTTATTTCTACTGCACCTGGGTGTTTGCATTTATTTCCCAGACATTTTTTGACCAGACTTATCAATCTTTCAGTGATTTATGTTCTATAAAAATTGCAGTTTTAGAAGTGAGGGGCTGGAATTTTTTAATATGTAGTCTTAGAGAAAGATGAAAAACTGATGAGGTCTTAATTATGGTTTGTTAGAAATAAATCTCTTGCTTGGGAACTGAAAAAGATCTTCTTGCCTAACAAGACCTTTGTTAATGAGTAATAACTTGATTGGTGTGGTATTTTTATTTATAAGCTATAGTAAACCTTTTAAAGTTATGAGAATTTGAAATACTTGGGACTCGATGAAGTGTTTGAATTTTGTTGTTTCCAGTGAAAATATGTTTCTCATAAAGTAATACAAATATGTTATCTTAAATCCCATGTATAGTATCTAGTTGAATTCAGTCTTTATGATCTTAGGGCTTCAATATCTTGAGTAAAAATAATTATTATCTTTCAGAGGCTATAACTATATGTGTATATAAAAAACTCTAATATAAAGCATTTAAAAAAGTGTTTTGTTAATACATGAAATTAAAAAAAAAGTCCTGATAGTAATATGATAATCAGTTTCAAATGAGTGTCAACAAATCTTTTCTAAAAACAAAGTAGGCATTGATATAAAGAGGTCCATTGGTATCTAAAATGGAGAAAATATTTATTATTAAATAAAAGCATATAAAGGCATTATAAAATGATTATTAACATTACCAACTCATTTAAAAAAATTTTTTTTATTAAATTGTGTGTGTGCATGTGTGTGTGCACACGTGAGTGCAAGGGAGGGGCAGAGGGAGAGGGAGAGGGGGAGAAAGAATCCCAAGCAGGCTGCACACTGAGCACGGAGCCTGACATGGGGCTTGATCCTAGGACCCTGGGATGATGACCGTAGCTGAGTCAGCCGACTGAGCCACCCAGGCATTCCTTACCAACTCAATTTTATTAAATCAAATTGCTGTGAAATTAATGGACATCCAACAGACACAAAATCCAAAGCGTTTCAGAATAATTTTCCTTATTATAGTTGTCAGTGGATAGTTAAGGCAGTGCCAGTGGCCAGAAGTGTGAGTGGGTGATTTTGTTAGTTTACTAAAACATTTGGTGGATTTATGGTTCTTTATTTTTTAAGGTTTTTTTTTGGGTTCAGTTTTTATTTTCTGTAATGATAAGGTGATTTATCACCCTTGAGGTAGGGGACACACACATATTGATATCTAGTATGCTTTTGAGTTGAAATTAATGTTATTTTGAGGTGCTTGGATGGCTTAGCACAGAGCTTAAGATTTTTTCTCCCTCACCTTCTTCCACTTTACCCTGTTCATGCTGTCTTGCTCTCTCTTTAAAATAAAAAAAAATTATTTTGAGTTATAATAGATTATAGCAATATCTAAGATTTGTTAAGAATGCCAGGACTTATTTGATGTGTGTATTGGCCCAATTTAATTCTTTTTTTTTTTTTTTTAAATTTTTTTTTAATGTTTTATTTATTTCTAGGAGAGAGAGGGAGAGACAGCGTGAGCAGGGGAGGGTCAGAGAGAGAGGGAGTCACAGACTG
>NW_024080719.1:915859-1024317 GCF_003009895.1 Hyaena hyaena | reverse complement strand
AGTCTCATTGATTTGTTATTTGTTGATTTGTTTTTATTTGTTTTCAACTTGGTGATTACAACAAAACCTTTTTCCATTTCTCTTTTTAATCTGAAAACGTGTATTTCTGTCCTTTAATCACTTCCCCCTCCCCCCTGCTTTTTTCCTTTTTTTTTTTTTTTTAATGTTTTATTTATTTCTAGGAGAGAGAGGGAGAGACAGCGTGAGCAGGGGAGGGTCAGAGAGAGAGGGAGTCACAGACTGAAACAGGCTCCAGGCTCTGAGCTGGCAGTCAGCACAGAGCCCGACGCGGGGCTTGAACCCACGAACCGCGAGATCATGGCTAAGCGAAAGTCGGATGCTTAACCGACTAAGCTACCCAGGTGCCCCTGGCCCAATTTAATTCTTAGAGTTCTCACAGGTAGGCGTTAGGTGTTTCTGCCAAAATGCCTTGTGTTCTGCAAAAGTGGACTAAAAATAATAGGATTTATGGGGGAAAGATAGGATTGGGGTGGCTCATTCAAAACCTGTGGGACCGTGTAACCAGAATACTAACAAAATCAATAATAATCCTGATGAAAATACTAGCAAAGTTAAATGTCTACTGATATTTTCATGTTAGCATCACTTTTACTTTGTGGTACTATCCCTGGAGTTTATGCTTCATTCTTTGAGATGTAGGCTTGATTTCTTTAGCTTCTGATAGACAACATTTTTTATCAGTACTAAATGTCTGGTCTAATTTGTAGCTTTCCTGATTAATTCATTGTTTTAGTACAGAGGGAAGTGTTTTTGCAGTTTTTTCATTTGTACTTACAGATTGTCAGATACTTAACGTTGTGGGAAAAGCATTCTAGTTCTTGGAGTCGTTAAACCAGGCAGTATTTGCATTAAAGGAAAGCAATTTTGCAAATTTTTAGGATTTTCATAAGACTTTTATATATTGCCAAGGATTTCTTTTTAATTCTGCTGGAAAAAATTGCATATGAACCAGCATCAATTACACACTATTTCTGTATTATTCTACTCTTTAACAATTCTGTAGGAGGTAATTCAAGACAAAGATTTAAGTTATAGTAGAACCGATTGTACTGTTATAATATTCACTTTATAAATGATGAAATTGAGACACAGAGGATAAGTAGCTTGCTTAAGTCACTGAGCATAATTAATATTGTTGAGATTGAAGCTCAGGGAATCCACAACCTGAGCTGTTAACCACTAAGCCTTATATGGTTTATAATTACAAAAAACCTGAAATGTGAAAAAGTGGCTTAAGACCTCTTTCAATCTTGTAATTGAATAGTAACTTGGAAAGTATCTAGATTGTTTACAGGATGTAGTCATAGTTTCTAGTGTTCAAATGACCCTTCCTTGAAGTTGATTTGTTTCCATGATAGATTTGCCAAATAAAGTACCATATACTCAAATTTATGGGACAAGATTATTTTTTCTTCCAATAAATTAGGGTGTATATTTAACCGGGGTTTAGCATTTAAATTTTCAAGTAATATATTCATTTAAGAAGTCAAAGAATCAACTATAAAAAAGATTTTATTTTTTAAAGTTTATATTTGAGGGGAGGGAAATAAGTGGGGGAGGAGCAGAGAGAGAGGGAGAGAGAGAATCCCAAGCAGGCTCTGTGTTTTGTGATGATCCTGATACGGGGCTCAATCTCACAACTATGAGATCATGACCTGAGCCAAAATCAAGAGTTGCACACTTAACCAACTGAGCCACCCAGATGTGCCCTGTCTATGGATAAGATTTTATTTTATTTTATTTTATTTTTAAATTTTTGTTTTGTTTTATTTATTTCTAGGAGAGAGAGACAGCGTGAGCAGGGAAGGGTCAGAGAGAGAGGGAGACACAGACTCTGAAACAGGCTCCAGGCTCTGAGCTGGCAGTTAGCACAGAGCCTGACGCGGGGCTCGAACCCACGAACCGCGAGATCATGACCCAAGCGAAAGTCGGACGCTTAACCGACTAAGCCACCCAGGCGCCCCTATGGATAAGATTTTAGAGTAGAACATTTTACATGTTGCTATTTTGATGACACCTTTTATGTTTAATAACATGTCATTATTCCCTTTTATGAAACATATCTATTTTCATTGGGAGCAGTTCATTTACTCGTTCAATGAATATTTATGGAGCAGAAATGGTGTTTCATTACTTGGTGCTGGATAGGTGTTGGCAATAAAACAATGAACAAGAGAGGTGTGGACGTTGCCTTCATGGAATTTAAGTTCTTTAGCTTCCAGGTACTCCATTTCTTCAACTATACTTCTATCCTTCAGTTTATTAAATTTGTTTTCTGATACTTGTACACTTCACTCTCTAAGAAAATGTAAAGTTAATTATTTTTGTGACATTTATTTGTTGACTACATTGATTATATTATTAGGAGATGATGATGTCTCTCATACATCTTTTACTTTGATTTCTTTATCTTCTTCCCTCTTACTCATCCTAAACATTTAGGAGGATGATCTAATGGCAATATGTATGTGAAATACAGTGTGGTACTTAGTTTCTGCCTATATTACCAACCCTATCTGGAATGAGGTGGTGAGGGGGATGCCATGAGGTGAGCGGGGAAGGGTCAGAGAGAGAGGTAGACACAGAATCCGAAGCAGTCTTCATGCTCCATACTGTTAGCACAGAGCTGAGATGGAGCTCAAATCCATGGACTGCGAGATCATGACCTGAGACAAAGTCAGACACTTAACCAACTGAACACCTAGGTGCCCTGGAAGAGCATGTGACTCTTTATTTTGGGGTAGTAGGTTTGAGTCCCATGTTGTGTGTAGAGATTATTTAAAAAAATTTTTTTTAAAAATTTTTAATGTTTTATTTGTTTCTAGGAGAGAGAGAGAGAGAGACCGCGTGAGCAGGGGAGGGTCAGAGAGAGAGGGAGTCACAGACTCTGAAACAGGGTCCAGGCTCTGAGCTGGCAGTCAGCACAAAGCCCGACGCGGGCCTCGAACTCATGAACCGCGAGATCATGACCTAAGCGAAAGTCGGACGCTTAACCGACTAAGCCACCCAGGCGCCCCTAAAAAATCTTAAAGAAACTCCTAAATTTCAACTTTTTTGTGATATCTAACAGTATACTGACTGTGATTTGGTCTTTTCTGTGATAATTCAGGGTCATTAATTTGGATGTTGGTGTTTGGCATATCAGTTGGAATACTGAGTATTTCTGTACTCTTTCCTCTCTTCTGCATCTTCAGTATACTGCACTAATTGAGATACTCCATTATTTTCCTGTATATTTGGAGTAACTCACTTGCTGGTATTCCTGCTTCTCTAGTCTCTCCTTTCAAATACCTTCCATACCTCCTGGAATATTTTATGTATAGTTAAAATGTGACCATTTGATTTTCCTTTCAAAATCCTTCTGTAGTTTTTCATTCTTTTCTGGGTAAAGGCCAAGTTACTTAATATGACAGATAAGTAATCTGGATCTTGGCTTATTTCTTACCATTCCCTTACTCAAATTTGTGTAATATTGAACTTTGATGCTCTTAAGTTTCAGCTCCCAAGTGACAAGTCCCTTCAAGGGAAGTCGTATGACCATGCTTGTGTTATCATCCCAGTTTTGAGTTTCACAGGATGGGTACGTACAATCTTCTTGCAGGCAGAGGCACTGAATATTGGAGAACAGGATGATTATATTTTTTCGTAGTTCTTAAACTTAACTGATATTTACTAAATGGTTGGCTCACATGTATGTCTTGCATCTCATTGTGTTTTTTACTTCTGTTTCTGAAATGTATCCTTCAGTAGTTCTTTTTAGTGAGGGTTTTTGAGTCGTAAACTCAGTATTTGTTTAGAGATTTCCTCCTCTTGACCTTGCTCTTGATTATAGTTTAGCTGGATGCAGAATTCTAGTTGACAGTAATTTTCTCTTAATATTTTGAAGATACTGTTCTGTTCCCCCTCTAGTCTGTTTTTGAAGTTGTTACTGTTAATAGTTCTAATTGCTTAACTTTACAGGTAAGGTTGCTTTTAACATTTTTTCTTTGACTTTGGGGTTTTGGAGTTTCACCATAATCTGTCTTTGGCTGGTTGTACTTCCTAAATTTGAGGATTCATGTTTTTCTGGAGAATTTTCATGAATAATGGCTTTTCTTCCTTTTACCTATTTGTATTTTGGAACTCTTAATACATGACATGTTGGCTTTTACCCAGTCTATCCTTAATGTCTCTTAATGTTTCATATTATCAATCTCACTTGTGATTCATACCTTTTTAAATTTATATTTATTTATTTTTAAAAGAGAGTGAGTGAGCAGGGGAGGGGCAGAGAGAGGGAGACAGAGAATCCTATGCTAACAGCACAGAGCCCAGTGTGGAGCTCAGACTCATGCACGGTGAGATCATGACCTGAGCGAAAGTCATGAGTTTTATGCTTAACCGACTGAGCCACCCAGGTGTCCTTAAAAAATTTTTTTTTATCAGCATTGGGTTTCTAGTTTATGACAGTACTGTAAATTTGAACTCTGAAAGCTATGAGTATAATCCCAGAATTTTACTTTCTCAGAGAAAACATTTTTTTTCTTTTTTTTTAAGATCAGTAGCCCAACCAAAGATTGGTTATTTGTAATTTCCCTTTGCCAGTTGGTGGGTTTTTTGGAGGGGAGGAGTAAGGGAGATCTACTTTTTGACCTTTTGAGAGTACCAGATGTATATGGAGATTTAATTTCTATTCCCCCACCTTGAGTGGGCACAGTACTTTATTTTGTGTTTCTACATAAAATGCTAGTCCCCTTTATGTAGTACGAGCCTTCCTTCCTGTGCCCCTTCAGCAATCGTAATAGTTCAGATTCTTACTATTTTTCTGTTTCTTCATTTTAGGCTCTTGGAGATTGCCCTTTTTTCTTGCAAGCTCAGGTCTACATTGAAAAGTAGTTTTTGTTATATTTACCTAATATTTATAGGTGTTTGTAAGGTGATTTTTTTTTTTTTTTAGGCCATCTTAGCCCTGTCTTGCTGGTACTATATGATACAACTATAACATAGAACAAAAATGGTTATATAATAGCAAGTGAAGAAAATATAGGACCAATTTAGAGTATAGTAGGCTAGGTTATTTCCCACCTAGAAATACTGAGGTAATTATAGATAATGGAATTCTGTAGATCAATGAAGACGTTGTAGGTAAAGAAAAATTGTCATTTTCTTTCTTTTTCAAACCCTTGTAGTTATATATACAGATAGATGAGCAGTTTTCATCTTAGAAAGAACCCTGTATTACCAAAGCAAAATAGAAGTTCTTGTTTGTGTGGAGGTTATGTTTTAAATTTTGGTAATTAAACGAATTTTCTGAGCTTTTAGAATTGTAGAATGTTATAGAATGGTGAAAGGAAAACTTATTTCTTTTTTCTTCTGACCATACTAATGTAAAAGAAACAACTTAGAAAAAAAAGGATTATCATTCTTTGAGTCTTAATTCTTTAGTTCCTGGTCATTTACATCGAATGCTAACAAGCTGCATGGAAATCTCATTTGTATTGATAGGGAACTTTACAGTTTTATTATTTTTAACATTTTCATCTGCCTAAGGATGAACTTTTGAAACAAAATAGTTGTGAGTCAAATGATGACCATTTGTTAATCTCTTAGATGCTAATGTTAAATTGACAAGATGACTTTTAACATAAAAATTTCAGGCACCTGGTTTCAGAACAAATAGTAGAGACTGTTGTGTTGACTTATTTACTTTAATTGAGATATTTAAGAAATAACTTAGTTTAGCTAACTTCTAAATTCAGCATTCAGTATATATTGTCTAAATATTTTTTCTATCTTATATTTTTGGACACTGATTTTATATTCTGTGGGTTAAATGCATGAACAGTTACATCAAATTATTCAAGTGGTGCTTCAGCAAAAAGACTAAAATTAATGCTTTTTCCTATGATCCAGTTGTAATAAAGCTGAACCTGAATGTAAGTCAGGGTATGTGACTGAGTGTTGATTACATGTAGGTAACATAAGTATTTTATAAAGATTATGTCACTTCATGAAATAGGTCTTTGAGGTAGTACTTTATTAACTTTTTTTTTTTTTTTTTGAGAGAGAGCACAGGAAGAGTGAGGGGCAGATAGAGAGAGTGAAAGAGAGGATCTTAAGCAGGGTTCATGCCCAGCAAGGAGCCCAACATGGAGCTCTGACGATTGTGAAATTATGACCTCAGCCGAAATCAGAGTAGGATGCTTAACTGACTGAGCTTCCCAGGTGCTACTTAAACTTTTGTAACAAGAAAACAGGATTGAGAGATTAGGTTGCTAGGTTGCCTTTATTTCTTAACAGTTATTTTATAAAGTAGTTAAATATATAACTTATGATAAAATTCAGTTTTAGTTAGAGAAGGAATATGAGTAAGCTAATTAGTAGATAGGAAAACAGAAGCCAGATGCCTCCTCCCCACTGAAAATTATCAAATACAACTGTATTTCCTTTTTAATTCTTCATTTCAATGGTATCACCTTGCCTTTACCAGAAACTTTGTTTTTTAAAAATGTTTGTTTATTTTTGACAGAGCATGTGCGTGTGCATGAAAGGGGCAGAAATTGGAGGGAGGGAGGGAGAGAGAGAGAGAGAGAGAGAGAAAGAGAGAGAGAGAGAGAAAATCCCAAGCAGGTGCTGCTCTGTCAGCCCAGAGCCTGTCTTGGGGCTTGATCCCATGAACTGTGAGATCATAACCTGAGCTGAAATCAAGAGTTGGATGGTTAACTGACTGAGCCACCCAGGTGCCCTGACCAGAAACTTGATTTGACTTGTCTTTTTCCTTATTCCCACAATCAGTCCATCACTAAATAGTCTTCTTAATTCTGACCCCAGATATCTCTGGCTAGGATTATTTTTAACACCTTTCAAAACTGTTCTTTTCCTCTGCCATACCATTCCATGGCATGGTTTATAAGGCTCTACTCTTCTTACACTTTCTTTCCTCTGTCATTATGGCCACTCTATATACCACATTGAAGCCTAAACTGACTTTTTCTTATGCTTTTCTTAGGTCCTATCTCTATATTCTGTGCTTTTCTATTAGCTGTTCTCTCTCCTTGGATGCTTTTTTTCCTTCTTTGCCTGTTATAGTCATGCTCACTTTAAGACATAGTTTAGATACTATGTTCTCTAAGAACCCTTTGCTGCACTGTAAGACTTTACTCTTCCTCCATCCCACCACAGAACTTTGTTTATAAATTATAGCATTTACCTTGTTCTTTTATGTGTTTATATATTACCCCAGACTATGAGCTTAAAGGCAGAGACTATACTTCTACCATCTCTTAAAAAAATTTTTTTTTAATGTTTTATTTATTTCTGAGAGAGAGAGAGAGACAGCGTGAACAGGGGAGGATGAGAGAGAGAGGGAGACACAGAATCCGAAACAGGCTCCAGGCTCTGTCTGAGCTAGCTGTCAGCACAGAGCCCGACGCGGGCCTCGAACCCATGAACTGGGGGAATCATGACCTGAGCCAAAGTTGGACACCTATGTGATTGAGCCACCTATGTGCCCCTACCATCTCTTTTTTTAAAGTGAGGCTTATTTAGGAATAATTTACATAGGATAAAATTCATCCCTTTTAGGTGTACAGTTTGATGTATATAGTATCTACTCATCATCACAGTTGGGATGTAGGATATTTCTGTCATTTCCAGAGAGTTTCCTTATGCCCCTTTGTAGTCAGTCTTCTCCCTCATTCTCAACCTTTGGCGGCCAGTGATCTAATTTCTGCCCCTATCATTTTATCTTTTTCTGAATGTCAAATACAAATGGAATCATATAGTAGGTATCTTTTTGTTTGACTAGCTTCTTATACTTAGCATACTGCATTTGAGATTGCTTCTAGTTCTTGCATATATTAATAATTTGTTTCTTTTTATTGCTGCATTGTATTCTAGTGTATGAAGGTACCACAGTTTGTTTTTTCAGTCACCAGGTGGTTTCCATTGGCCATTATGGGATAAAGTTGCCCCAGAACATTTCCATACAAGTCCTTGTGTGGGCATGTTTTCATTTTTCCTGGGTAATACCTAAAAGACTTTTTTTTTTAAAAGTTTATTTTTGGGAGAGAGAGTAAGAGAGAGAGAGGGAGGGGGAGGAGCGGAGAGAGGAGGAGACAGGATCCAAAGCAGGTTCTGTGCTGACAGCAGAGAGCCCGAAGCAGGGCTTGATCTCAGGATCCAGGAGATCATGACCTGAGCCAAAGTCAGATCCTTAATTGACTGAGCCACCCAGGGACCCCACCTAAGACGGTTTGTTTGTTTGTTTGTTTATAAATGTTTATTTTTGAGAGAGAGAGAGAGAGAGAGAGCGCGCACACATGAATAGGGAGGGGCAGAGAGAGGGAGACAAAGGATATGATGTGGGCTCTGCACTGACAGCAGAGAGCCTGATGCCGGGCTCAGACTTATATATTGTGAGATTATTACCTGAGCTGAAACAATTGGATGCTTAACCAATTGAGCCACCCATGTATCCCCCCCAAGGGGTTTTAAACTTGAGTTACAATGCCAAGGAAGTTTCCAGTTAAAAAATAACAGAATCCAGATTGCACGGGGAAAAAAGAGGCAGCTCAAAGGAATGAAGGGGAAATGACATTTACATTTGCCATAGGTAGAGAGAGAGAAAAAGACTCTTAGGTTGAAATTTCCACCTTCCTCTAAAGAATAGGAAAAAATAATAGAATGTACCAGTCAAGTAAAAATATACCTGTGGGGCCAGAAAATAGAGAAGGTAGCTGAAACCATGCTCATCAGAGTCAAAATTTGACTTGCTTTAGGCAAAAATAACCTTGAAACTTTATTCATAGCAAGTTTTCATGTCTTCACATTTCCCAGTCCATACCAATGAATTGGCATTTTCACATGGAACTTATGTTGTGCAGTAGTCCCAATGATTTGAGGCTCTTAGGACTTGTGATGGACTATGATTTGCAATTAAGAATATTTTATCCCCGCTCCAAAATGACAAGAACTAAAACATAAACACAGCACAATACATAAATACGTTAGAGAAATTATCTTCAGTTTCTGATTGTCTTCAAGGTTATTGAAGATACTTATAGGAGTATGCATATAAATCTGTACCAACTAGAACAAGAGCCCCTTCAACAAATTCCCTGATTGAAAACTGTCCTGTGGGGCACCTGGGTGACTCAGTTGGTTAAGTGTTTGACTTTGACACAGGTCATGATCTCACGGTTGGTGAGTTTGAGCTGTACATTTGGCTCTGTGCTGATAGCTCAGGGCTTGGACCCTGTTTGGGATTCGGTGTCTTCCTCTCTATGCCCCTCTCCTTCTCTTTCTCTCTCTCAAAAACAAATAAACATTAAAAAGCAAAAATAAAAAAGAAAACTCTTATAATATTAAACCCAAGTCTGTATCTGTTATTTTATATTTGATTATTAGATTTATACCTCAAATAAGAAAAAAAGATCACGTGTGTAAACATATGGTGTCTCTACACAATTTTATTTGCTTACTTTTTTGAAGTTTATTTACTTTTGAGAGAAAGGGTGAGTGGGAGAGGGGCAGAGAGACACACACACACACACACACACACACACACACACACACACACACACTCCCAAGCAAGCTCAACACTGTCAGCATGGAGCTTGACGTTGGTCTCAAACTCACAAACTGAGAGATCATGATGCGAGCCAAAATCAAGAGTTGGGTGCTCAACTGACTGAGCCACCTAGGGTCCCTACAATTTTAAATCCAAATTATTTGAGGAGGCAAAGAAGCAAAATCACACTGCTATCAAAAAAGAACACAGTATAGCACACATTGAATCATGTTCTTGAGTACAGTACTATGATATTCAACATACCATGGATACTGTGTCATCAATTTCATCTAGATTTTGGCAGCAGACTTTAAATTCCTAGGAGATTACTCCCCAATGTTTAGTAATCCTAAAGTATTACAATTCCAAAGAACAAATTGTAGAGACTCAAAGCAATCATAGAGAAGCCATATATTATTAGTTAAAGTGTCATGTGGAAGAATGTTGATAATGATTGAAGTTGGCTGGTGGGGTGCATAGGAGTTCTCTTATGATTTTGTGGAAATTTGGAGTTTTCCATGATATTTTAAATTTTTATTGATTGACAGTAGGTCAAGTTGAAACATCAAAAAATGAGTTTTCTTTTTTAGATGTTAATAAATTATGGGGAGAAAAATCCAAGATAACTAGCATTAAGTGCCTATTGGTGTTTTAATATATAGTAAACCCTATGAGATACAATCAACACTGTTTTACATAAAAGAAAATTGAGAGTTAGAGGGGTAAATTTCCTTGCCCAAGATCACAAAGGAGTTTAACTGATATTCACAACCAAAGAAGGGAGGGAGGAAGAAAGAGGAAAGGGCAAAAAGAAGGAAGGCATAGTCAAAGGAAAAAAAAAACCCCACCATTGCACTAATACATAAAAGACAAAATTTGAGAAATACAATTTTTAGAAAGTCTGCAAGTTAAAAGTCTGCTTGTAAAATTATTCAATGACAGGAAAAATTATTCAAGGAAAAAAAGCTCCAGATAAATACAATTGCATTTGAAAACCTGTAATTGTTCTGTGTCTATATATTTGTGAATTTATTCTAGCTCCAACAAACCCAATCTTCCAGAAATTCCATTTCTGCCTTGCTGCTGGTCAGCTAAATACACACACACATACTCATACGTGTATTTATCAAAATTATCCTAAAAAATTGGTAAAATTGATCTGATTTTTGTGGAGGCTGTGAATATATAAAACTAATTTCAGTCCTTAGAGTTTGAGTCAAGTCTTGATGGAGGTGGTATTTTCTAAGTGTGAAGTGTTATTTGGTTGTTTTTTTTTTACATTAACTTTTTCCTTTTTTAAAATATTTTTGAGAGAGAGAGAGAGAGAGAGAGAGAGAACAGGTATGCATGAGCATGCACCGGTGAGTGGGGTATAGAGAGAGAGGGAGAGAGAGAGAATCCCAAGCAGGCTTTGTGTTGCCAGCGTAGAGCCTGACTCAGGGCACTGGCTCCAACTCACCAACTGTGAGATTATGACCTAAGCCAAAATCAAGAGTCAGAGGCTTAACTGACTGAGCCATCTAGGCACCCTGCATTTATAATTACTTCTGAAGTAAATTTGAAATAGTGGAATGTTTCCCTTGATATTTTTTTAATCTTATATTAAATTTAACCCATTTAAGTTCCTTGAAAGACTATAATGTATTCTGGCTTTTTTTCTTTTTTAACTTTTAAAAAAGTATTTATTTTAGAGAGCATGAGTGGGCGAGGGGAGAGAGAGAGAGACACACACACAGACACAGACACACACAGAATCCAAAGCAGGCTCCAGGTTCTGAGCCAGTCAGGCACTCCTGGGTTCTGACTTTCTGAAAGCACTATTAACAGACAATGTTCAGTTCCATAATGTATGTATTTGATATATTGGAAGAAATTTGATGTTGGTTTAGGGATTGCACTAGTGAAGAGTAATTTGTAATTTTAGCTGTCATTCTTGAGTATCTCATTTTCTTCTCCAAAAGGAAGACATGGAAATATATCCATTAAAATTATGTGGCAGTACCTGGGTAGCTCAGTTGGTTAAGTGTCTGACTTCAGCTCTTGTCACCATCTCACAGTTTGTGGTTTCGAGTCCTGCCTCAGGCTCTGTGCTGACAGCTCAGAGCCTGGACCCTGCTTTAGATTCTGTCTCCCTCTCTCTCTGCCCCTCCCCAGCTCATGCTCTGTCTGTCTTTCTTTCAGAAATAAATAATAAACATTAAAAAGTTATGTGGAATTCTAGATTTTATTTTTTATTTAAAAAAAATTTTTTTTTAATGTTTTATTTATTTCTAGGAGAGAGAGAGAGACAGCGTGAGCAGGGAAGGGTCAGAGAGAGAGGGAGTCACAGACTGAAACAGGCTCCAGGCTTTGAGCTGGCAGTTAGCACAGAGCCCGACGTGGGGCTCGAACCCACGAACCGTGAGATCATGACCTAAGCGAAAGTCGGACGCTTAACTGACTAAGCCACCCAGGCACCCCTGTGGAATTCTAGATTTTAACATGTGCTTAAGTAAATTTTTCTCATGGCTAAAATGCTAAGTAAAAATATTTTTAAGTATGAAATACATAGACCCAACTCACCTAAAATAGTTATTTCGATTTTAGTAGTTCCATAGTGGAACTTATCTCACTGGATTTTTTTTGGAAGTAAACATGAGTTTGTTATAAAACCTTTAATTTAGGGGCACCTGAGTGGCTCATTCAGTTAAGCATCCAATTCCTGATTTCAGTTCAGGTCATGATTGCATGTCATGAGATTGAGCCCCCCCCCCCCCCCCCCCCCCAAAATCAGGCTCTGCGCTGACAGCACAGAGCCTGGTTGGAATTCTCTCTCCCTTTCTATTTCTCTCTGCCCTTCTCCCTGCTCACACTCTCTCAAAAATAAGTATTAAAAAAACCCCTTTAGTTTAAAACAAAAACTTTTTAGACTTCTTAAAAGTTAGCTTACTTTCTGAAGAGTAAGATAGCTAGGTACACAAATGAGTGTTAAAAAATTTGATGCTACTAGCAAGATTGGCATTATAATTTGTATATAATAGTTACGCCACCACTTTTATGATTTCATTTTCTTTTTCCTTCCTTTTGCTACTTCTGCCTTTTTTTCTATTAAAACTTTCATACGTTAAAATAAAAACTTCAAAATTTTTTGGTCTTTCTCTGTTACTTATACACACACTATTTAGGACCAAGATTAGTAGCACATTACCATTTTAATTTGTAGTGGAAGATGGCATGTCGGGTAAGAAATTGCCTATTTATTTTTTATTGTTTATTTTAATTCCATTATAGTTAGCATGCAGTGTTGTAGTAGTTTCAGGTATACAATATAGTGTTTCACCAGTTATGTATATTACTCAGTGCTCATAATGACAAGTGTACTTTTTAATCACCGTCACCTGTTTCTCATTCCCCCACCCACCTCTACTCTGGTAACAGTTCTCTATAGTTCAGTCTGTTTCTTGGTTTCTCTCTCTCTCTTTCCCTTTGTTCATTTGTTTCTTAAATTACACATATGAGTGGAATCCAGTGGTGTTTGTTGTTCTCTGTGGCTCCATCCGTGTTGTTACAAATTGCAAGATTTCATTTCTTTTTACATCTGAGTAATATTCCATTGTACATATACCGTAGTTTCTTTGTCCATTCAACACATGGGCTGCTTCTGTAGTTTGGCTACTATAAATAGTGCTGAAATATATATAGGGGTGTATTTATCTTTTCAAACTAGTGTTTTTGTTTTTTTAGGGTAAATACTCAGATGTATGATTACTGAATCCTAGAGTAGTTCTTTTTTAATTCATTTCATTAATTTTATTTTTTTTTCTTTTTAAGCAAACTTTGGCCAACAGGAGGCTCTAACTCATGACCCTGAGATCAAGAGTTACATGCTGTACCTAGTGAGCCAGCCAGGTGCCCCAGGGCAGTTCTCCCCTCTGCCCCCTTTTTAAAAAAAATGTTATTTAGAGGTGCCTGGGTGACTCAGTTGGTTAAGCATCTGACTTTGGCTCAGGTCATGATATCCCAGTTGGTGGTTTCCAGCCCTGCATTGGGCTCTGTGCTGACAGCTCAGAGCCTGGAGCTTGCTTTGGCTTCTCTGTCTTCCTTTCTCTCTGCCCATCTTGCTCTCACTCTGTCTCTCTCTCTCCCAAAAATAAATATTAAAAAAAATTAAAAAACCAATGTTTATTTATTAGAGTGTGCATGCACGGATGCTTAACTGACTTAGCCACGCAGGCGTCCCATGATACTTTCAACTTTATCTTTTTCAAGGTTGTTTTGGCTATTCAGGTCTTTTGTGGTTCCATACAAATTTTATGATTGTTCTAGTTCTGTGAAAAATGCTGTTGATAATTTTGATAGGGATTGCATTAAATCTGTAGATTTCCTTGTGTACTGTGGACATTTTAACAATATTTATTCCCAATCTATGAGCATGGAATATCTTTTCATTTCCTTGGGTCATGTTCAATTTCTTTCACTGATGTTTTATAGTTCAGAGTACAAGTCTTTCACCTCCTTGGTTAGCTTTATTCCTAGATATTTAGTTTTTTTGTGGCGTAATTGTAAGTGGGATTACTTTCTTAATTTCTGCTGCTTCATTATTAGTGTTTAGAAGTGCAACAGATTTCTGTACCTTGGTTTTGTATCCTGTGACCTTACCGAATTCATTTATCAGTTGTAGTAATTTTTTGATGGAATCTTTTGTGTTTTTTATATGGTGTATCATGTCATCTGCAAATAGTGAAAGTTTTACTTCCTTATTATCAATTTGATGCCTTTTATTTCTGTTTGTTGTCTGATTGCTGTGGCTAGGACTTCCAGTACTATTTTGAATACAAGTGGTGAGAGTAGACATCTTTGTCATGTTCCTGACCTTAGGGGAAAAGCTCTCAGATTTTCCCTTGAGTATGATGTGAGTTTTTCCTATGGTAGCTGTGGGCCTTTATTATGTTGAGGTTTGAGGTATGTTCCCTCTAAATCCCTACTGGGTTGAGTTTTTTTTTTTTTTTTTTTTAATAAATGCTTATTTACTTATTTTTGAGGGGGGGGAGAGAGAGGGAAGGTGTGTGCGTGTTTGCATGAAGGGGTGGGGCAGGGAGAATCCCAAGCAGGCTCTGTGTTTTCAGTGGCAGAGTCTGATGTGGGGCTCGATGTCATGGTTCATGAAGTCATGACCGCTGAAATCAAGTGTTGGACACATAATTGAGCCACCAAGGTGCCCATGTGGAGGACTTTTTTTTTTTTTTAATCATGTATGGATATTTTACTTTGTCAAATGCCTTTTCTGTATTTATTGAAATAATCATATGGTTTTTATCCTTTCTCTGGTTGATGTGATGTATCAATTTGATTAATTTGTGAATATTGAACCACCCTTGCTTTCTGGGAATAAATCCCACTTGGTTGTGGTGAATGATTTTTTTTTAAGTTTATTTATTTTTTAGAAAGTGAGAGTGAGAGTGCATGTGTGAGCATGAGCAGAGGAGGGATAGAGAGACTTGGGAAGAGAGAATCACAAGCTGACTCCTCACGGTCAGTGCAGAGCCTTGATGCTGGGCTTGAACTCTTGAACTGTGGGATCATGACCTGATCGAAGTCAGATGTTTAACCTACTGAGCCAACCAGTTGCCCTGTGGTGAATGATTTTTTAAATGTATTGTTGGACTTAGTTTGCTAATATTTTATTGAGGATTTTTACATCTATTTTGGCCTGTGTTTCTCTTTTTTTGTAGTGTGTTTATCTGGTTTTGCTGTCAGGGTATTGCTGGCCTCATAGAATGAATTTGGAAGTTTTCTTTCCTTTTGTATTTTTTGAAATAGTTTGAGAATAATAGGTATTATCTATTCTTTAAATGTTTGCTAGAATTCACCTGTGAACTCATTTCTTCCTTTGTTGGGGGTTTTTTGATTAGTAATTCAATTTTATTGCTGGTAATTGGTTCAGTTTTCTTTTTTCTTTTTTTTTTTTTAAATTTTTTTAATGTTTTTATTTATTTCTAGGAGAGAGAGAGACAGTGTGAGCAGGGGAGGGTCAGAGAGAGAGGGAGTCACAGACTGAAACAGGCTCCAGGCTCTGAGCTGGCAGTCAGCACAGAGCCCGACGCGGGGCTCGAACCCACGAACCGTGAGATCATGACCTAAGCGAAAGTCGGACGCTTAACCGACTAAGCCACCCAGGCGCCCCTAGTTTTCTTTTTTCTTAAGTTTTAGAAAGAGAGATTGAGAGGATGTGTGGGAGAGAGGAGCGGGAGGGGTTGGGGGGGGAGAGAGAGAGAGAGGCTAGAGAGAGAGAGAGAATATCTTAAACAGGCTCTGTGCTCAGCACAGAGCCCGATGCAGGACTCAATCCTACCACCCTGGGATCATGACTTGAGCTGAAATTAAGAGTCAGATACTGAACTGACTGAGCCACCCAGATGCTCCCCATCCCCCTTTTTTTGGTTTGTTCATATTTTCTATTTCTTTTTGATTCAGTTTTAGAGAAATTCCCTATTTAGTTTGGAATATTAGATTGAAAAGCAAATCCTTTTAAGTTGTTTAGATTGCAAAAATTTTCTTTTTTTTAAAAAATTTTTTTAATGTTTTATTTATTTCTGAGAAAGAGACAGCGTGAGCAGGGGAGGGTCAGAGAGAGAGGGAGACATAGAATCGGAAGCAGGCTCCAGGCTCTGAGCTAGCTGTCAGCACAGAGCCCAACGCGGGGCTCGAACCCACGAATCGTGAGATCATGACCTGAGCCGAAGTCGGACACAACCGACTGAGCCACCCAGGCGCCCCTAGATTGCAAAAATTTTCTTATGTGTGGTTCATTTTTCTCTCTTACTGGATTTTAACAGGTTGAATGTAATTAGCTAGTTTTATTGGTAGGCTTTAGTGTGATTCTCTGTGGTACACTCTCCTGGTTCAGTAAAGTTTGAGCTGCTTTTGAGTTATGTCAGTGAACAATATGAAAATGAGGCTTGTGGCTTGTGTTAAGATGTCTTCTCCAGAGGCTGGAAGGAGTTATAACATAAAAGAGACTAAATAAAGTATTTGTTAAATAAATGGATACATGAATGAAAGAAAACGTTTCAGGTGTATTTTTGGCAGAGAGATGGGTATGATCATGTGCTGTTTACTTTTCAAGTAATTATCTTGAGTGTTCACGTGATAATGAGTCTCAAATTTTACCCATCAGCCATTTGTACCTCTTTGATAAACTCAGCAATGAATTGAGAATAAGAAGAACCATCATCTGGATGAATGTCCTGGGGAAAATATTCCCACATGCCTATAGTTTGCTGACTGTAGTATTGCAGCACAAAATTATTAGGGACTGTTTTTTTTTTTTTTTATGGAAGATTTTTGTATCTTCCAGTTAACAGAATTTCAAATACTTATACATTTTATTAAAAACTTTATTCAGGGATGCCGGGGTGGCTCAGTTGGTTAAGCATCTGACTTTGGCTCAGGTCATGATATCCCGACTTGTGGGTTCAAGCCCCGAGTCAGGCTTGAGTCAGTCTCAGAACCTGGAGACTGCTTTGGATTCTGTGTCTCCCTGTCTTTGCCCCTCCTTTGCTCATACTCTGTCTCTCTCAAATATAAATAAACACTAAAAAAAAAAATGAAGAAAAAAAACCCCTTTACACATTGAGAGAGAACAGGTTTTAAACCTAATTCTACCACTTCCAAACTGGACATGACCTCATCCCAATCACTTAATCACTCTCATACTCAATCTCTTCATTTGTAACTAGTGATAATAAACTTGTTGGAGTGACCTCTATTATTGTGTGAGGAGGGTCAGATGAGATTATGTAAAGCAGTTTTTAAAATCGTAAGATACATGGAGAATGAAGTAGCCCCCTTCTTCATCTCTGCTTGGTGCAGAAAAAGGTTTTTCTTGGGTCGCCTGGGTGACTCAGTCAGTTAAGTGGTTAAGCGTCTGACCGGCTCAGGCATCAGGCTCTGTGTTGACAGCTAGCTCAACCCTAATTACTTCCCAAAGGCCCCACCTTCAAATACCATTACATGGAGGATTAGAGCTTCAGCATTAGAATTTTGATGGGTCACAAACATTTAGTCCATAGCAGCTACCCTCTTTATTTGGGGATTTCAATTAGTAGTTGTGCCTGGTGTTCCTGGCCAAAGATTTGCTAGTGGTGGTTGAAATCCAGACCACCGTCTTGGTGCAGGAGAAAAAAGAGATGCCTTTTTGCAACTACTTCAAAAAGAGGGGGTATATTTTGGCAGTTTTTCAGCCCAAAGAAGATGCCTTTTTGTAATTCAGCGTATATACTTTGATGTTAAAAGCTGGAGGATTCTTGTATTTGCACTGAGTTACTTTGCTTAGCTGTGTTTACACCTCATGGCCTTGGGTTTTGAAGCCTACCTGAATTGGATAAGGCCCATCTAACTAATGCAAATATATAGCTATTCTTATATTATGAACATAGTTGTTTTGTTTTTCATTTTCATGAAGTGGGTATGTTTTTTATTTTATTATTTTCTTTAATGTTTTATTCATTTCTGAGAGAGAGACAGACAGACAGACAGACAGACAGCATGAGCAGGGGAGGGTCAGAGAGAGAGGGAAACACAGAATCTGAAGCAGGCTCCAGGCTCTGAGCTAGCTGTCAGCACAGAGCCTGACATGGGGCTCGAACCCACAAACTGTGAGATCATAACCTGAGCTGAAGTTGGACGCTTAACCGACTGAGCCACCCAGGTGCCCCAGTGGGTATGTTTTGTAAATGATGACAGAATTTAATCATTTGAATGTTGTAATACGAATTTTGTTATAGGTTTCTTGGTAAATATTTGGTAAAGCATTTGATCCTAGCAAAATTGTAATTTTTTTTTTTTTTTTTAAGATTTTATTTAAATTCCAGTTAGTTAGCATACAGGTTTTTTTTAAATGCTTTATTTATTTCTAGGAGAGAGAGAGAGAGACATCATGAGCAGGGAAGGGTCAGAGAGAGAGAGGGAGTCACAGACTCTGAAACAAGCTCCAGGCTCTGAACTGGCTGTCAGCACAGAGCCCGACGTGGGGCTCGAACCCAAGAATCGCGAGATCATGACCTAAGTGAAAGTCGGACGCTTAACCGACTAAGCCACCCAGGCGCCCCAATAAGTGAGTCTGTAATTTTTAAAAAGTAATTATTTCTTAATTTCATGTAAGAAAACAAATTTGATTTGCTAA
The DNA here is from genome assembly GCF_003009895.1 of Hyaena hyaena. Taxonomy (NCBI): domain Eukaryota; kingdom Metazoa; phylum Chordata; class Mammalia; order Carnivora; family Hyaenidae; genus Hyaena; species Hyaena hyaena. The sequence goes on along the minus strand of NW_024080719.1, from coordinate 1,005,583 downwards.
AAAGCTGATGTAAATATATACCATGTTAAAAAATACCAAGAGTTTTAGGTGACACTAATATAAATCGTTGATTTTAGTCCTAATACAGCTGTATTTATTTTATTTTTAAGTTTGGTTGAGAGAGCAAAGGAGAGGCAGGGAAGGACAGAGAGAGAGAGAATCCTGAGCAGGCTTCGTACTGTCATCGCAGAGCCCGATGTGAGGCTTGAACTCACAAACCATGAGATCATGACCTGAGGCGAAACCAAGAGTCAGACGCTTAAAACTGGTTGACTCAGGGGCGCCTGGGTGGCTTAGTCGGTTAAGCATCCAACTTTTGCTTAGGTCATGATCTGGCGGTTCGTGGGTTCGAGCCCCGCGTCGGGCTCTGTGCCAGCACAAAGCCTGGAACCTGTTTCAGAGTCTGTCTCTCCCTCTCTCTCTGCCCCTCCCTGCTCACGCTGTCTCTCTCTCTCCTATAAATAAATAAAAATATTTAAAAAAGAAAACAAAACTGGTTGACTCAGTCACCCAGGTGCCCCCAGAGTTGTATTCAAATTAGATTATACTAACATATCAAGTCATTTATTTTATTTTATTTTATTTTATTTTATTTTATTTTATTTTATTTTATTTTATTTTATTTTATTTTTTGGTCTGTCATGGTCTTTATTGTTGCTTCATTGCATTTTACATAACAAGTTATTTTAGGTGCACTGAGTAAAATCTTACTTTATAATCTCTTACTATTTAAGTTTATGGTAGAAATAGGTCTTATGATTTTTTTATGTGTGTTTTTTAAATTTTCATTTTTTTATTAAAACAAAAAATTTTTTACTGTTTATTTTTGAGAGAGAGAGAGAGAGAAAGAGAGGGTTGGAGGGGCAGAGAGAGAGAGAGGGAGTCACAGAATGTGAAGCAGGCTCCAGGCTCTGAGCTGTCAGCACAGAGCCCAACATGGGGCTCGAACTCACAAACTGTGAAATCATCACCTGAGTTGATGTCAGATGCTTAACTGACTGAGCCACCCAGGCACCCCATTAAAATTATTTTTAATGTTTATTTATTTTTGAGAGGGAGAGAGAATGAGTAGGGGAGGGGCAGAGAGAGAGGGAGACAGAATCCAAAGCAGGCTCCTGGTTCTGAGCTGTGATCACAGAGCCCCATACGGGGTTTGAACCCTTGAACCATGGGAACATGACCTGAGCTGAAGACAGATGCTTAACTGACTGAACCACCCAGGTGCTCCTTCATGTGTATTTTTGAGAGACTGATAATTAATGCAGGTTTAAAAAATTGTTATTTAAAACAATTTTTATTTCTAGGTATGTAATTGATAAATTATTAATAGCAATGAAACTCATTTCTTAAATTGTAAATTCATATCTTATATTTATAAAATTCAATAGTTGCTAACATTTATTGAATAATATTTATAACAGCATACTTTTAAGCACTTTGTGTGCATTCAGTCTTCAAATACCATAGAGTAGTTTTCCTAACTAGCCCCACTGTTATGTTTCTCAAAACAAAGCTAAGAGGCAAAGCCACAATTCAAATGGAGGCATGGTTTCTAATTGAGGGCACATTTTCCCCTACAAATTCTTGTTTTATGAGAGAGAGAGAGAGACAGAGAGAGAGAGAGAGGGATCGCGCGCAAGGGAGAGGGGCAGAGGAAGAGAAAGGGTGAATCTCAAGCAGGCTCCTAGCTCAGCACAGAGCCCAGCAGGGGCTCCATCCCACAACCCTGGGATCGTGACCCGAGCCAAAATGAAGACTCTGACACTCAACCAATGAGCCACTCAGGCTCCCCAGACTCTAACTTGTTTTAAATTGGCTACATGTATCATAGCCCTTCTTTTATGTAGGTTTCCTCTTCTCCTCCCTGAATTACTTAATACATTCATGTGTATAGATAAGGTAATGTTTACCAAATTTAGATAACATGATTACCAGTTGTAGCAGTTCTCAGTGTAATTTACCTTAAGTATGTACAACTTAATATGTGGAAGGTAGAGTTTTGTTCTTGTCTGGTTTCTGTGTACCAGTCTGGTACAGAAATGTTCACACGTGTGCCATATATATATATACATATATATATATGTGTATATGTATATGTATATATATGTATGTGTATATATATATGTATATCTATATATGTATATGTGTATATATATGTATGTGTATATATCTGTATATGTGTATATATGTATATGTGTATATATATGTATATGTATATGTATATGTGTATATATGTATATGTATATATGTATATGTATATATATGTATATGTATATATATGTATATGTATATATATGTATATATATATATGTATATGTATATATATGTATATGTGTATATATGTATATGTGTATATATGTGTATGCGTATATATGTGTATGCGTATATATGTGTATGCGTATATATGTGTATGCGTATATATATGTATATGCGTATATATATGTATATGCGTATATATATGTATATGCGTATATATATGTATATGCATGTATATGTGTATATATATGTATATGTATATATGTATATGTGTATATATGTATATGTGTATATATATGTATATGTATATATGTATATGTGTATGTATATATGTATATGTGTATGTATATATGTATATGTGTATATATGTATATGTGTATATATATGTATATGTATATATATGTATATGTGTATTTATATATATATATATATATAAATGTATACTAACATACTATGTGACTGGTTTTAGAGAAAGTCACTGCCCTTATGTTAGTTATTTATCATCTATCAGATAAGGCTCTTTACATATGTTTGTATCTTTAAATGAGTAACAGTGGACTCTTTATTATTGCTTATTTCATTAATCATTAAAAGGCTAAGTTTGAGAAATAAAAATGTGGGAGAGAGAGAAATTAAGGGCTTGAGGGTAGCATTAAGGGAGAGAACTGCAGGTAGGCATGGGACAGAGGAAAGGAAATAAGATTAGCAGGAGGAATTTGTTAAGTGGTAATTAGTGAGTATCAGCTACATGCTTGTCATTATTCTTGTTGCGGATATATTAGAGAATAAAAACAGGCCAAAATTTATGTTCCTGGAAATTAGAAGTAGTTAAAAACAGGCAAATTTAGAGGAAAAAAATAAAGTAGAACCAAGTATATTTTTTGCTTGAAAGAATATCTAAATTCTTACACTATTAGTTGAATAGTCCATGTTTCCTTTTATGCCAGAATAATTACATTAGTTTGTATTTTCTAGAATTTTATATAAACCTTATATGTAGAAATAGAATCACACAGTATGTGTATTTCTGGTCTTGTTTCACTTAGCATTATTGTTTTGAAATTCATCCATTTTTGTATCAATATTTCTTTTTTTTAATGTTTATTTTATTTTTGAGAGAGATAGCATGAGGTGGTAGGGGTAGAGAGAGAGGGACGCAGAGGATCTGAAGCAGGCTCTGCACTAACGGCAGAGTCTGATGCGGGGCTTGAACTCATGAACCTTGAGGTTATGACTTGATCCAAAGTCAGATGCTCAACTGACTGAGCCACCCAGGTACCCCTCAGTTATTTCATTGTTCTTAATTGCTGATTAATATTTCATTGTGTGGATATATCATACATTGTTTATCCATTCACTTGTTGAAAAACGTCTTGATTGTTTCTGTTTTTTGGCTACTCAAATAAAGCTACAGTGCACATTTGTATACATGTCTTTGGACAAAAACTTTCATTTTCCTTAGATAAATACCTAGGAGTGGGATGGCTGGATCAAATGATGGGTATATGTATAATGTTTTAAGAATCTGTTTTCAGGGCACTAAGTTGGCTCAGTTGGTTAAGCATTCACCTTTGGCTCAGGTCATGATTTCACGGACTTTTGAGTTTGAAAGCCCGGTGTTGGGCTGTCCACTGTCAGCATGGGGCCCACTTCAGATCCTTTTTCCCCCTCCCTCTCTCCTCCTCCCTTTCCTGCTCACTCTCAGAAAAAAAAAAAAAAAAAAAAAAAGAATCTGTTTTCCCAATGGGTTGTATCATTTTCTATTCCCACCATCAGTTTGGAAGAGTTGAAGAATATACTAAGGCATGAACACCAGGGAGTAAGAATTATTGGGAGCCATCTTGTAGACTTGCTGCGATACTGCCTCTTCCTTACTGATTTTTTAATTCCTCCTCTAAAATCAGCATTACTTATTCCATCTTTTTTTTTCTTCCTTATCCCATCTATGCAATTTGCATGATTTCTACCACCAAATTTCTAAGGGTAGTCAAATAAATGACCACAGAGGGCAGACCATGAACAAAGAAGCCATAGAGTGTAGGCCAGTGCTCGTCAGTATAACCAAGTGAATTGGGAGACTATGGATGTAATGGAACATATTTAGGCAACTCACTGAGCTGGGAAAAATAATCTGAAAATCCACATTGTGACCTGTGCATTTACACATATGACAGGTGCAGAAGTAGGAAGTGGGAGAAAAAGAACTGTGTACTAATAACTTCCTAAGAATTATCCAGTCTGACGGTTTTTCCACTTTCTTTAAAACTTTCCATTCCAACTTAGAGCTACCAAATGTGAATTCAGTCAACAATTTTTTTTTAAATGCATTTATGTAGAAAGAGAACTGAAATAACATTGTCACACATGGTACATACAAAACATGGTACATATGGTACATGCCAAAAATTGAAATCTGCAGTAATATAAAACTTTTTCTCCACTTTGTATTTTTATTAGTGTAAAAAATAAGTTCGACTGAACCACTTAGGCACCTCTGTTATGTAGTACTTTTTTTAAATAGGTATTTTGACTTTATTTAATGTTTATTTATTTATTTTGAGAGAGGGAGAGCGCCTGTGAGCAGGAGAGGGGTTGGGGGGGGAGAGAGAGAAAGAGAGAGAGAGAGAGCGTGCGCACGCAAGCGAGAGAGATGCAGGGCCTCAGCTCATGAACTGTAAGATCATAACCTGAGCAGAAATCAAGAGTCAGGTGCTCAACCAATTGAGCCACCCAGGTGTCCCTGTTAAATTATTTTATTTTTTTTAAAGATAAGTGTTTCACTTTTTTTTTTTTTTGAGAGAGGAGGCACAAGTGAGTAAAGGAGCAGAGAGGGAGAGAGAATCCCATGAGAGGCAGGGGTGGAGGGTCGGGGAGAGAAGTGGGACTTACCCGATGCAGGGCTCCAGCTCACCTGATGCAGGACTTAAGCTCATGAACTGTGAGATAATAACCTTAGCCAAGGTCTGATGCTTAACTGACTGAGCTACCCAGGCACCTCTACAGTATTTTTAATATACCACTTATACTTCATTTTTGTCAGTTCTAATAAAATCCTATACTTTTTACCTCCCTTTCCTTTAGGATCCATTGTATGGTCAGGTAATGAATTTATTTGTTGTCTTTCTTCAGTTTCTTTCCTTTTTTTAAAAAATGTTTTTATTTATTTTTGAGAGAGAGAGACAGAGACTGAGCACAAGCATGGGATGGGCAGAGAGAGAGGGAGACAGAATCCAAAGCAGACTCAGGCTCTGAGCTATCAGCACAGAGCCTGATGCAGGGCTTGAACTCATGGACCCTGAAATCATGACCTGAGCTGAAGTTGGACACCTAGCTGACTGAGCCACCCAGGCACCCCATCTCTTCAGTTTCTTTAAATCTGGGATAGTTCCACAGACTTTGCCTTTTATGATGTTGATAAGTTGAATAATACAATCTTTTTTAAAAAATCATTTTGGGTTTTTTTGTTTATCATCTTGGGTTTTTCTGATAATTGCTCATGATTAAAATCTAAAAAAAAATTTTTAAAAATGTTTATTTTTGAGAGACAGGGAGAGCAGGGGAGGGGTAAAGAGAGAGAGACACACACAGAATCTGAAGCAGGCTCCAGGCTCTGAGCTTTTAGCACAGAACCTGATGCAGGGCTTGAACCCATGAACTGTGAGATCATGACCTGAGCTGAAGTTCGATGCTTAATATTGAGTGAGCCACTCAGGCACCTGCAGGTTATAAATTCTTGATAAAAATTCTACATAGTGATGATGTTCTTCTCTCAGGGCATCAAATCTGTAGTCATACCATAGTCATTTGGTTTTCATTGGTGATGATAATTTTCATTACTTGCTCGAGGTGTTTTCTTATTTCTCTACTGTGTAGAGCTACTATTTTTACCCTTGCAATTAATAAGCAGTATGTGAGGATACCTTTATTTTATTTTACTTTAATGTTTGTTTATTTTTGAGAGAGAGAGAGAAAAAGAAAGCAAAAGCAGGGGAGGGGCAGAATGAGAGGGAGACAGAGGATCTGAAGCAAGAGAGCTTATCAGCAGAGAGCCTGATGGGGCTTGAACTCAGGAACTGTGAGATCATGACCTGAGCCAAAGTTGGAAGCTTTACTGATTGAGCCACCCAGGTGCCCCAGGATATACTTTAAAACAATGTAGTTACCTTGTTACTTACCAAAATTTCTCCCTCAGGTTAGCAAGCATGGATGATTATTGCCTAGACAAATCTTTATAATGATAGTTGGAAAATGAGAATTTTTCATCTCTAGCATTCTGTTCACATTTACTGGCCAGCCTTGACATTCTACAGAAAGCAAGAATCCTCTCTTCTCCCATGTTTATATATTTGTTTAGCTATTTATTATAGATAAAAACTTTTAGATTCCTATATTTTCTAGTTGATTATAATGTATTACTGCCCTAAAATATTTTGGTGCTCAAATTCTGATATACTTCCATCTTTTCTGACATAATAAGATATTCCAGACTATTTTTTTTCAACCTATCTTGGAATGAGTCACTTTTCTGAGGAGCTTAGGTTCCTTTGTGGGGGAACAGTCTTAGAGACCAGGATTTGGGTGCTAGGTGTTATTATTCTGGAGGCATCTTTGCTTGTGGGTTATTTCAGTTGACGGAGAAAGGAAGATAAACATGTATTCAGATGTAAATATGAGCATATACACACACATATATGTATATGTGCTTATATGCACACATGTACATATTTAACTTTGTACATGCTTTATGTGTATGCACATGCACATATTTAAGAATTTTTGAATTTACACTGATCTCTCCAAATCTAGTCCAGCCCTGTAGGATTCTTGCTTGTCTCCCACTTTTCCATATTTGTCTGCTTCCCCCTTCACAGTGAGACGTCTGGTTTGCAAAAGTAATATCATTTGCTCAGTTGTAAAATACTTCTAAAATAGTTACAGGATTGCTAGTACTGTATACCACTACCACATACAGAGAAAGCCTACCTACTAAAAAGAATAGTAGTTTGTTTTCTGTTGAACCCCTTTTCCATACAAGACTGAGGGTATATATTTAGTGGAATACTGTGTTCATAAATTACTGGGATTTCTCCATTCTGCATGACTGTGGTATTAATTTGAACTTCAGTTGAATTCTTGGTTTTGATTTTAGTGCCCCCCTTCTTTCTTGATTTAATAAAAGCTTTTATTGAATTATAGGTCCTTCTCTCCTAGGTAACCAGCTTCATTGTTTTCTTATTTGCCTTTAGTTTGTGTTTGTTAGGCAAAGCAGATATCTATATATCTATATAGATTTGGATACATATATATCTATATATTTAGAAGTAGCCACTTGGAAAAAGATAAAATTAGATCTATTCTTCATACAACACAGAAGAATGGATCAGAAACCACATGTATAAAGAAACTATATATATGTATCTATATATATCTATGCATAGGTATGTATAAACTTTTATATATCCATATAGATATATAATATATATACACATATATACATATCTATATATTTATATATTTCTCTGTATATCTAATTACTGATGATTAGATTTTATGTCTATGTAGATATATATAAAGAAGCTCCTATGTATATAAGATATACACACACACACACACACACACACACACACACACACACACAAATATATAGATAGATATGTAGATACAAAGTAGCATTTGCTTTTTTACCCCCAACAGTTTTTTTATAGTAAAATATTTGGAGCATGAAATTTACAATCTTAATTTTTGAGTTAATAGTTCAGTAGTATTAAGTATATTCATACTGTGCAGCCATCACCACTGTCCATCTCCAGAACTCTTTTCATTTTGTAAAACTGAAATTCTATACCCATTAAACAATAACTACACATTTCCCTCTTCTCCCAGCTACTGACAACTACTATTCTCTGCCTCTATGATTCTGACTACTTTAACCTTACGTAAGTGGTATCACACAATATTTGCTTTTTTGTGACTGGCTTATTTCACTTAGAATAATGGCCTCAGGATTTGTCTGTCTTGACATATATTGCAGGATTTCCTTTCCTCTTAAAGCTGAATAATATTTTTTGTATGTATATACCACATTTTGCTTATCCATTCATCTGTTGATGGATACATTTTGGTTATTATAAATAATGTTGCTGTGAACATGAATGCACAAATTTTTCTTCAAGACCTTGCTTTCATTTCTTTTGGGTATATACCGAGAAGTGGAATTGCTGGATCATATGATAATTCTATTTTTAAGTTTTTTCAGACTGCCATACTGGTTTCCATAGTGGCTATGCCATTTTACATTCTCTCCAACAGTGTAAGGGGTTCCAATTTCTTCACATCCTTGCCTACACTTCTTATTTTCTGTTTTTTTCCTTTTTCCTTTTTCCTTTTTCCTTTTTCCTTTCCTTTCCTTTCCCAATGTGTCTCATTGTGATTTTGATTTGTATTTCCCTAATGATTAAGTGATATTGGGCATCTTTTCATGTGATTATTGGCCATTTGTATATTCTTTGGAGAGAGTTTATTCAAGTCCTTTGTCCATTTTTGAATTGGGTTTGTTTTTGTACAGTTTTAAGAGTTCTGTATAGATTCTAGGTATTAACCCCTTATAAGATATGTGAAATGCAAATATTTTCTCTTATTCTGTGGGTTGCCATTTTACTGTCTTTTATTTATTAAAATTAAAAAAAATGTTTATTTTTGAGAGAGAGAGAGAGAGAGATAGATAGATAGATACAGGGAAATACAGGGACAGAGTGTGAGTAGAGGTGCAGAGAGACAGAGAATCCAAAGCAGGCTCCAGGCTCTGAGTTCTCAGTGTAGGGCCGATGTGGGGCTTGAACTCATAAACTGTGAGATCATGACCTGAGCTGGTCAGACGCTTAACTGACTGAGACGCCCAAAAGCCCTCTGTGGGATTTTCTTGCAAGTCATTCACCTATTTTGCAAATTTTGATGCTGGTGCTTTCTTGATTTTTTCAGAGATTACTAATGGGTGCTTTTTAAGACAACTAGGACCCGGATTTTTTTATATTAGTATGAAAATTTAAAAAACTTCCTATCTCTTTATCTTTCTTTTCCTTATTAAATAATTTTTTTAAATGTCTTTTATTTTAGAGAGAGAGAGAGAGAGAGAGAGAGAGAGCGCGCGCGTGCGCGAGCTTGAGTGGGGGAGGGGCCGAGAGAGAAGGAGACACAGAATCTGAAGCAGGCTCCCACCTCTGAGCTGTCATTACAGAGCCCAACGCGGGGCTCGAACCCACAAACTCTGAGATCATGACCTGAGCCAAAGTTGGATGCTTAACTGACTGCGCCACCCAGGCACCCCTCTTTTTTTTTTTTTTTTATAATATTTATTAGATTACTATTTAGTAGTCCACAAGTAATTTATGCATTGTTATGTCTGTGATCTGATTACTTAATTTTTTACTGATAAGAGTGTGTAATCTGAGGTTTAGAGGTCATTATCAGGGGGACATTTGAACTCTGCATCACTATTGAAGTGTTTTTGCTTGGAGGGCCACTATTTAGTTAGGTCATGTAAAATTTGAGCACACAGTGATGCTATAGTCAAAGTAATTTATATTTTGCTCCAAATTTGTCAAGCTTATTCAAATATTTTTTGCCTCAGTCTCTTTCTATTCTCCTATTCTGGGCCTCCAATGACATGTATGTTAGACTTTTGATACTCCTATATGTCCCTGAGATTATTATTATTTTTTCTAGTTCTACTCTGTTCTTCAGATTGGATATAATTTATATTGATTTATCTTCATAATCCTGATTATTTCCTCTGTCATCTCCATTCTAGTAATGACCCTGTCCAGGCTTAGTGTATTTTTCAGTATATCTTTCACTTGTATAGTTTCTCTACTGAGAACTTCTTTCCATTTATTTCATGTTTCTTTACCTTTACCTCCTGAACCTTAGTTCTAATAGCTGCTTTAAAATCTTTGATAACTTCTGCATCTGAGTAATCTACTTGTAACATGTTTACTGTCATTTTTACTGAAATTCATCACATTTTCCTGACTCTTGTAGTTTTGGTTTCTATCCCAGATTTTGTGAATGTTATCTTCTTAAATGCTGATCCCTGTTATTTTCCCTGGAGAAAGGTAAATTTTTTTCTTTCTTTCTTTCTTTCTTTTTTTTTTTTCTTGAAGGTTATCAATTTGGTTAGGGTCAGATCACAAGTTCTGCATTGCTTTCTGTGTGTGGTGGTTAGCTTTCTTCCTTTTTTTTTTTAATTGAAGTAGTGTTGACATACAGTATTGTATTAGTTTTGGGTATACAGCATAGTGATTTGATATTTGTATACATTATGAAGTGCTCGCCATGAAAAATCCAGTTATCTGTCACCATATGAGATTGTTAAAGTATTATTGACTATACTGACCCAGTGACTTATTTATTTTATAACTGGAAGTTTGTACCTCTTAATCTCCTTCACTTATTTTGCTCAGTCCATATTCCTTTCCTCTGGTAACCCTTAGTTTGTTCTTTGTATTTAGATCCTGTCTCTATTTTGTTTTGTTTATTCATTTGTTTTTTAGATTCCATATGTAAGTGAAATCATTCAGTATTTGTCTTTTTTGTGTGACTTATTTCACTTAGCATAATACCTTCTAGGTCCAACCATGTTGTTATAAATGGCTAGATTTCATTATCTTTTATGGCTGAGTAATATTACAAGGTGGCGCGTGTGTATGCATACACACACACATGCACTGCATTTACTTTATCCATTCATCTATTAGTGGACACTAAGATTGCTTCCATATCTTGGCTATTGTAAGTATACTGTAGTGATCATAGAGGTGCATTTATCGTTTCAATTTAGTGGTTTTCTTTTCTCTGGATCAGTAACCAGATGTAGAATTGCTGGATCATAGGGTAGTTCTATTTTTAATTAAAAAAATAACTTATTTTTAAATTCTTGTATGATTAATGTACATGTTACATTAGTTTCAGGTGTACTATATAGTGATTTGACAGTTCTGTACATTACTTGGTGCTCATCATCGTAAATGTACTCTAAATGTACTCTTCATCTGTTTCACCTGTCACCCAACCTACTTCCCCTCTGGTAACCACCAGTTCTCTATATTTAAGATTTTTTTTCCCTTTGTCTTGTTCCTCAAATTCCACATGTAAGTGATATCATATGGTATTTGTCATTCTCTGACTTGTTTCACTTAGTAGTATACCCCAAGATGTATGCATGTTATTGCTATTGGCAAAGTTTCATTCTTTTTTTATGGCTGAGTAATACTTCATTGTGTTTATTAATTACATCATCTTCATTCATCTATGGATGGAAACTTGGCTTCCATGTTTTGGCTATTGTCTGCTTTTATTTTTTGTTTTGATTGATTGGTTTTATGTATTAAAATTTTTAAAAATGTTTATTTATTTTTGGTAGACACAAGCAGGAGAGAAGAGAGAGAGGGAGACACAGAATCTGAAGTAGGCTCCAGGCTCTGAGCTATCAGCACAGAGCCTGATGAATTGCTTGAACTCACAGACCGTGAGATCATGACCTGAGCTGAAGTCGGACGCTTAACTGACTGAGCCACCCAGGCGCCTCTATTTATGTTTTTTTCCACAAAAGTTTATTTTTAAAAATTTTATTTTTTAAATGTTTATTTTTGAGGCACAGAGAGAGAGAGAGAGACAGACAGAGCATGAGTGGGGGAGGGGCAGAGAAAGACATAGAATCCAAAGCAGTCTCCAGGCTCTGAGCTGTCAGCACAGAGCCCGACATGGGTATCATATTCACATACTGTAAGATCATGACCTGACCCAAAGTCAGATGATTAACCAGCTGAGCCACCCAGGCACCCCTAGAATGTTTGTGTGTTTGTTTGTTTTTTTTGATAATGAGTTGTATGAGTTTTTTAAATATACTTTGGATACTAACCCATTGTCGGATATATCATTTGGAAATATCTTCTCCTATTCCTTAGGTTGCCTTTTTGTTTTGTTGACGGTTTCTTTTGCTATACAACAGCATTACTTTGATGTAACCCTAATAGTTTATTTTGCTTATTTGCCCTTGCCTGAGGAGACAGATCCGAAAAGTATTGCTAAGACCAATATCTAAGAGTTTACTGGTTTTGTTTTCCTTTAGGAGAGAGAGTGAGGGAGGAGCAGAGGGAGAGGGAGAGAGAAAGAATCCCAAGTAGGCTCCGTGCTATCATTGCAGAGCCTGACATGGTGCTTGAATCCATTAACCGTAATATCATGACCTGAGCAGAAATCAAGAATCGGATGCTTAACCGACTGAGCCACCTTGATGCCTCTAGTCACCAAAACTTTTAAAAGTATAGCTTAGGCGCCTCTCAAACTGCCACCTCTGTGATGCCTCTTGAAGTATAGATGCCAAATGAGTCTGTGTGTGGGCTCTTTAAAACCAAGAGTCCCGCTTTTTTCGTAGCCCTCCTATTTCTTCTGAAATTAAGCCTCAGTGACTTTGAAAGCTCCTGGAATTAAGCCCTGCTGATTTTCAAAGCCAGACATTACAAGTACTCATCTCCTTCACATAGGTTTGTGTGGAGCAAGTGCTCTGTGTAGAGTTTGAAACCTTCCTCAGAGAGTACTTTTGTGCCTTTGATATCCCTTCCAGTTGTGGGATGCTGTTGGAGTGTTGTGAGTCCCAATTAGACTGCATCTTTGCCCTCTCTGCCCTTCTTGATGTGGCTTTTCTTTACATCTTAAGCTGTGGAAGAATTGTTCTGCTAGTCTTCAGGTCATTCTCAGAGTTGCTCTAAGTGTAGTTGGAGCCTTAGTGTGTCTGTAGGAGACAAAATCAGGATCTTTCTACTTTACCTTCTTAATCCTGATTTGGTATATGGTGGTTTCAGTATAATTTCAGTTAAGACCTTTGCTTTACTTCTTTGGGCCTGACCTGTGCATGTGCCAATCAGCGGTTTGTTTTAGACTTGTTTGGTTAAATTCTCAAAGCTCTTTCTTTGTCCTTTTGGGTCTCTCGTGTTTCTAGCTCAGGAGTGAGTCTGCGACTTATGTGGGATCATAGAGAACTTCTCCTCCCCGTGATTCTTCTACCCCTCTGCAATCTATTGCTGGTTTGTCTGACTTGTAAGACAGGATTTTTATCTGCGTTTAGTCCCTTCCATTGCTCTGCTATGCAGCTCCCTCAAGGCAGAGTCTGGGCTTGTTTTAAACATATCTATGGTAGATAAAGAGTAGCTTTTACTGTAAGATTAGTTTAGCCCTATTGCTATGGCTTGTGGTCCTTTTGGATGAGCATCTCCTCAAAGCCTTAGATGTTCAAGATCTTTCTACTTTGTGCACAATTCAAGCTTCTCCCAGCTCTGGTGATCTGTGATAATTTTTCAACTTACAGCTTCCCAGTAGTTGTTCTTTTGGTGCTTTTTTGAGTCTCACTTTATGCCTGTGAAGCCTGATACTCATCCAAATACTCCAGGGGACCACTATTTAGATTCCTGGAGCAATTTCTCAAGTAACTTCCCTTGCCACTCTGCTCCTTGAAATCCAGCCACTTCAGTCTCCCTGAAATCTCATCTGTGTTTACTTAGCTCCTGAGTCTTATTTTTTCAATTAAGAGAGATTGCCATCTTTTAATTCTTCGAGATGGCTGTGTTCTGCTGTGATTCTTCTTATCTCTATAGTGGTTTAAAAATTACCTGTAGGCACAAAGTTGAAGGCCGTCTTAACACATTTATTTCCCTTCTCACAGGGATCTCACTCCAGTTTCTTCTATTGTCCAATGTTTGAAGATAGTTGCTTTATCTATTTTGTTTAGTTTTTCAGTTGTTTATGGTGAGGGGTTAAATACAGTATGTTACTGTGGGAGTGGGAGTGGGAGATGTGTTATCCTGTTATTTTTTAATGTATCAATACATTAAACAGATTGCTGCATAACAATGCAAAATTTGGAGGCTTAAAACAATACATGGTGTCTCATACTAGTATAGAATCTCAACAAAGTCCAGCATCTCATCATCTAAATTCAGGTCCAAGTACAGGTAAGACTCCTTAGGTATAGTTCTTTAAGTAAAGCTCTTTATGGACTGTTTCTCTAGTTCTTTATTTTTTATTTTTTTTTTAAGTTAAGGTTTATTTTTTAGAATAATCGCTACTGTCTTCATGGGGTTCAGACTCATGACTTCGAGATCAAGAGTCACATGCTCTTCCTACTGAGCTGGGCAGGTGCCCTTTTAGCTCTTTAGATGTGTTAGACTAGAGACAAGTTATCTGCCCCCCCCCCCCCAGCATATAATGATATAATAGCATTGGTCCCTAGCAAAATAACTGCTATACATGTTCCTGTTTGAAAAAAGGGGAACACACAGTAACCCACTTGTCTATAGTAGGTCTGAAGTTCAGCTGGGCAAATGTTGAAAGTTCTGTAGTTTGGTTTCTCACTGGGAATAATTTTCCATGGTTCTTGGTTTGCCCTCTAAGTTCCTTGTTCTGTCATCTGAATCATGTTCCCTTTTCCAGAAAGATGGCATATCTTTAAGGCTGAGCAGAAGTCTCAGCTTGCTTACTGCCACTAGAATTCTGGGGGTCCAAAGGCCTTTCTTTGTCTGTCCTGTCTCTAGTTTCCTTAGCCTGTCAGTGTTTCTATACATACGCCTTTTAAAAATAACTTTGTGGGTTTTTCTCATTAATTTTCTTGGGGTTTACGTTACTAAACAGAAGCTTCAGTCACAAATACCTTCAGGATTTGTTGAAGAGATTTTATGGTACATAATTGTAGGAGCTGGTTTACCAGTATCTGTAAGGCTGTCTTTGTGTGTGAATTCTGGAGTTTGAAGTTCATGAGGCAAGTGGTCAGGAAGAGAAGATGGATGCAAAGTACAGGAGAGCAAGAATAAGCTGGAGCCCACAAGTCCAAGTTGAGACCACAAGGACAGACTAAAACCTGTGTCAGGGCTTGCTTGTTTCTGACCTTGATGGTTAGTATCCTGTTAGGAGATGGGTGTCTTTGTTAGGATACGTAACACATATATCTGGCCTAGAATTATGAGAAGATGAAAGAAAACATAGGGGTAGGTGGGGCAGTGATTCTACATAAAGTGCCTTAAATATTTTGGCTTATTGGGATAGGATTTTAGAAGTTCAGTTGCTGGGGGTGCCTGGGTGGTTCATTTGGTTAAGTGTCTGACTATTGTTTCAGTTCAGGTCATGATCTCATGGTTTGTGAGATTTGCGCACTCTCTCTCTCCTCCACCTCTCTCAAAATATATAAATAAACTTAAAAAAAATAAGTTCAATTGCTGGATCAAGTGGCGTGAATGTTTCGTTAAGGCTTCAGAGGCTTTTATAGCTACATTTCATTCCAGAAAACTTCTATTAATACATATGCTCATGTTGGAATAACAGTTTTATTGTACCTTTGCGCGCACATATACACTTATTCAAGAATATCTTCTTTTTTTTAATGAAGTTTTAAATTCAGTTTTAGAGGATTGTATATTATAACATGTAAGCATAAGCTTTATTAATATTAATATTTTAAACTATACTTCTTAAATTTTTTTTAATGTTAATTTTGAGAGAGAGACAGAGTGCAAGCAGGGGAGAGGCAAAGAGAGAGGGAGACACAGAATTCCAAGGAGGTTCCAGGCTATGAGCACAGAGCCCAACATGGGGCTTGAACTCCCAGACTGTGAGATCATGACCTGAGCCAAAGTCAGATGCTTAACCAACCCACCCAGGCATCCCTAAGCAATAGTCCTTTTTATAGTAACTTAAAAATGACAAATATAAGGGCTTTAGTTGATTTCATTATCTGCTTTTATATTTAAACATCTTAATTAACAGTGTGTATAATCATATCTAATTCAGTAATGCAAGAGTTTTTCCTCCTCTTTTTATCTTTTTATTTTATTTTATTTTTTAAAGGTTTTAGTTATTTAATGTTTTTGAAGTTTATTTATTTTGAGAGAGAGTTTGTGTGAGCAGGGAAGGGACAGAGAGGTAGAAGAGAATCCCAAGCAGTCTCTGGGCTAATAGTGCAGAGCCCATTGTGGGGCTCGAAGTCACAAACTGTGTGATCATGACCTGAGCCAAAACCACGAGTCAGAAACTTAACTGACTGAGCCACCCAGGCCTCCCAGGTTTTATTTTTAAGGGATTTCCACACCCAGTGTGGGGCTTGATCTCATAACCCTGTGATCAAGAGTCCCATGCTTTACTGACTGAGCCAGCCAGGCACTACCTATCCCCCCCCACCCCGCCTCGTTTTTTAATAGTTGAAATACGCATTTTTAAAATCTATTTTTTTATTTTTTCACAGAGTGAGGGAGAAGGTCAGAGGGAGACAGAGAGCCAGAGAGAATATCTTAAGCAGGTTCCACGCTCTGTGCAGAGTGCAACGCAAGGCTCGATCCCACAACCCTGGGATCATGACCTGAGCTGAAATCAAGATTCCAATGCTCAATTGACTGAGTCATCCAGGTCCCCCCCTCCCTTTTAATTTCTAAATACTTAAGTGTGTATCTTTAAAAGTTAAAGACTATTTAAAAAATTTTTTTTTTAGTTTATTTTTTTGAGAGAGATTGAGATAGCACAATTGGGGGAAGGGCAGAGAGAGAAGGAGACTCCCAAGCCAGCTCTGTCCTGTCACTGCATAGCCTGATATGGGGCTTGATCTTGTGAACCATGAGATCATGACCTGAGCCAAAAACCAAGAGTCAGATGCTCAATTGATTGAGCCATTCAGGTACCCTAAAGGATCTTTTAAATCAATAATTTTCTGGTGGCACCTGGGTGGCTCAGTTGGCTGAACATCTGACTTTTGGTTTGGGCTTAGTGCTGCTGGTATTCTCCTTCTGCCCCTCCCCTGCTCTCTCTCTCAAATAAATAAACTTAAAAAATAAGTCTGTTGTTTTCTGCATTCATTAGGTGGAGTTTTTTATAATGAAGAACTTTATAAAGTCAACAATTTTCGTTACTTCCAGGAAAAGGATAAATACTTGATTTTTTTTTTTTCATTTGGGAGAGAGAATGAATGGGCGAAGGTAGAGGGAAGAGGGAGAGAATGAGAGAATCTTTCGTTTAAATTTTCTCTTATTTAAGTTCAAGTTAGTTAACATACCGTGTTCTGTTGTTTCAGTAGTAGAACCCAGTGATTAATCACTTACATAGAGTACCCAGTGCAAAAGTGAGAGAATCCCAAGCAGGCCCCACTCTCTGGGTGGAGCCTGTCTCAGGGCTCCATCCCACAACCCTGGGATCATTAACTGAGCTCAAATAAAGAATTGGATGCTCAACTGGCTGAGCCACCCAGGCGCCCCTGAATGCTTAATTCTTTGCCCTTGTTTTCCACTTTTCAGAATGATCAATTGTTTTCTTTAAGGAGAATTGAGTAATAGCTTACTTGGCAAAAGATTGACACAAATGTTCATTCAGACATCTTTTTATCTTATGTTTCATCATATAGTTATGAGAATAGAATTTTAAGGTTTTTACATCATAAAAATTATTTTATACATTTTCTTCTTTTGAAGTATTAGAACAAAAAGATTAGACTTGATAACAAGACGGATTATTGATACATTTTTTAAAATTAGAAATTAAAAATTTTTGTCCTCTAAATTTGCCAGTCTTAACACTATAAGAAGATACTTGATTAAACTATTGATTTACCGAAAGTGAGGCCATGTAATCTGAACCAGGAGAGAATGTGACACTGAAGCACTACAGTGAGGGTGTATTGCTATTGGATGAAATTTCAGGTAGGAAATAACTGCATTGTTTGGTATCAGATAGTCAAATTAGTGTATTTCACTTGATTGCTTTTAGAAAATGAACTTTTATTTTACATGAGGAGCCAGAAAAACTAGCAAAAATTGTTTTATTAAAGTACTTGTTTTTCTTTGGATGGGAAACATTTATTTATAAAAATGAAATGTTAGAGTAAATGTAAATTTTTAACGTTTCTTTTGGCTTTTTTTAAATAGAGACTTTGTTATTAAGTACAAAAAAGGGTTAATTTATGTTACTTTGAGAGTTGCCAAATCTATCTAAACACCGGGTTCACTTTGTTAATTACTGATATATCATTTTATTTTTTCCCCAGTTCGAGAGTTTGCTCTGCATAACTCTTCTGTGTGTTTATTTTTTATTTGTCATGGAGAGCCATTTTTTAGCCATTATTCTATTACTTGTTGAAACTATTTGAGTACTGACTTAAATATTATTTTTGTTTGTTTAAACCATTTGCTTAGTTTCTATGATATATTTACAAAATCTGAAAATTTAAAAGAAAGTTTTATACTCAAGTCTTTGGTAGCCTGGCTTTTTAAAGCTATTGCACAGGCTGGTTTTATACATACTACTTTAAATGCACGTGAGATGGTTGTGATTTGTTTCACTTTTGTAGTATTGATGTATAAGTTCTTATAAGAGAATCTATAAATATTTTCTAATTATTCTCTCAGCAATTATAATGGTACAAAGGTACATTGTGCCAGCATGATATAAATCTATTTCTTGTTCATCTTCATCTAATCACATTTATATATTCTTCCTAATCTGTTTTTTTTGGCTAGCATTTTTAATATATTCATTTGTTTTTTGTAGTGTGTAAATTCTTTCTCCTTACCTCTTTGGACCTATCTAGCAACCCTTGTAAAATGGTAGATGAAATTAAAGTTCTTAATTTTTCAGTTGCTGTAGCTTGTTTGCTAAATAAATTTTAGTTTATATTGTGAATAGGAAGAGAATGGAATTTTGTCGTGTAGTTACTCTAAACTAAAAGCATTCAGAGTGCCTGGGTGGCTCAGTTGGTTAAGCGGCCGACTTTGGCTCAGGTCATGATCTCACGGTCCGTGGGTTCGAGACCCGCATTGGTCTCTGTGCTGACAGCTAGCTCAGAGCCTGGTGCCTGTTTCAAATTCTGTGTTTGCCTCTCTCTGACCCTCCCCTGCACACGCTGTCACTCTCTTTCAGAAATAAATAAAAAACATTAAAAAAAAAAAAAACCTGAAAGCATTCTATTGTACTTTGGCTTTTATTTATTTTTTTAAAGTAGGCTCCCAATGTGGGGCTTGAATTCATGACCCTGAGATTGAGAGTTGCATACTGAACTGACTGAGCCAGCCAGGTGCTCCTGACTTTCTTCAAATATCGATTTTAGTAATACATGAGGAACCAGGTATATTTCTGGATTGTCACCTTTGTGCCAAATATTCCCTTTGAAATTATTAAACTCTATCAAATTTGTGTTGTATTGAGTTGGGGCAAGTGAACATAGCTTGGATGAGGTAGAAAGACCAGTTGTTCAGGGATAACACCATAAAGAGGCTCAGACCCCTGCAGAACTCTCATTGTTCTGACTTAAATCACAACCCTACCATTGAAATGGTATATCTGATGGTATGTGGTATTATGATTGTTTAACCTGTGTCTCATGTCATTCTGTGAAATTGGGCACCACTAATTGACATCCCTACCAGGACTGTATCAAGTCAGTTGAGAGTTCCCCCTAGAACTAGAGGAAGGGGATTCTCTGGCATGCTTGCCAGAGAAAGGTGGTCAACCTTAAGGGTTGTATGAAGTTGAAATCAGTGAGATACTTCAAAAATGTGCTAAATACCATAGAGCTTTATAACAGCTTTGTTTTGTTTTGAAAGACAGTATCTTGGATGTAATCAAACTTCAGTTTAACTGTCACTTCTTAGGTTCTTAGCAAGCTGTATAAACTTTTATTTTTTTTAATGTTTTATTTATTTCTGAGAGAGAGAGAGAGAGAGAGACCGACCTCATGAGCAGGGGAGCATCAGAGAGAGAGGGAGACACAGAATCTGAAGTGGACTCCAGGCTCTGAGCTAGCTGTCCGCACGGAACCCAACGCGGGGCTCGAACCCATGAATGGTGAGATCATGACCTGAGCCAAACCTAACCGGCTGAGCCATCCAGGCGCCCCAAGCAGTATAAACTTTCTGATCTAGTTCCTATGTCTGGAAAATTTAGGGAATAATAGTATCAACCTCGTAGGATTGTTGGAATCTTTGAGAATTATGTCTGACATGTAGTTCCTTCTACAATTTTCCTTAAGAGCTTACAGTCTGATGGAAACCAGAGTCATGGAAATGTCCATTGACTGATGAATGAATAAATAAGATGTGGCATATTATCTATATACAATGGAATACCATTCGATGATGAAAAAGATTAAAATCTTGCCATTTGCAACCATGTGGATGGAACTAGAGGGTATTTTGCTAAGTGAAATAAATCAGTCAGAGAAAGACATACATGATTTCACTTATATGTGGAATTTGAGAAACTCAACAGATGAACGTAGGGGAGGGGAAGGAAAAATAAGATAAAAACAGAGAGGGTGGCAAACCATAAGAGACCCTTAAATACAGAGAATAAACTGAAGGTTGCTGGAGGGGAGGTGGGTGGGGGATGGGTTAATTAGGTGATGGGCATCAAGGAGGGCACTTGACTGGATTAGCACTGGGTGTCCTATGTAAGAGATGAAGCAGTGAGTTTATCTGAAGCCAAGACTACACTGTGTGTTAACTAACTTGAATTAAAAAAAAAAATAGTATACATTCTGCTTTATATAAAAAAATGATAACTCAGCAATAAAGCAATTAAGTGTCAACTGTGCATGCTTTGCAGTGTGACAAAGCTGTAACAGTTCAGAGTAGGGAAACAGTACTTTGTTTTTGGTTTTGTATGGAAATGTCTTTTTAGAGAGGTGAGAATTGAGCTAGACTTTAAATTTTAGGAAGGGAGAGTAAAGGTAAGGAAGTGAATGTTAAAGCTCTTTATTATAAGTAGTCTGGACTGGCTTGACTGGTAAGATTCTGTGTGAAGAAAATGGGAGGTGAGGCTTTTTGAGATTTTGTGGGGTAAGCTGAGTGATTGTATAGGGGTTATTACATGGCTAAAATGTCTTGAGAAGCTTGATACAAGTTTTGAACTAAATTGGAGCTATTTTTCGGTGAGAAAAATTTTTCATGTACATAATATGTTACTGATTTTAACTTTTCATCCAAATTAAATAAGGTTTTTCTTAAAAATCAATATGTAGTTGATATTTTAATGTTATAATAGTAGATCTTAAATAACTAATCGGAGCTAGATGAAGGCTTATGTTTCTACATTGTTTAGATTTCAAGGCCATGAGCTTGTCTCTGGCCTCAGCCTGGGTTTTCTGATGGCAAGATACAGAGTCGTTTAAATATTAATTCTCACCAAAGCCATCTCATTTTAGCCCTGTTCTTTGTACATTCTGTTTGTTTATGCTGATAGAAAACACATAGTAATAGATGTTTTAGGAAATACAGGTTCATTGCCTTTAGTATGCTTTTGGTTGGAAAAATTTGTTAACTCTGTTACATACTTCACCTTCTAGCACTGTTTACCGTCCTGGTTTTGTAATATGTTAAACTATCTGGAAGAATCCTGATACGCCTTTTGGCCAATTTGAACAATTAAGACTGAAATATCAGTGTAAGAGCAAGGAGGAAAGGCTTAGCATGTATGAAAATGAGCTGCAAAAATACCATTTGAATATTTTGCTTTTAGGGGATTTATTTTGTAAGTGCTGCAGATTTACTAAATTCTCCTTCTCTATCCATCTTCTACCACAGTCTCCACTTTTTTTTCCTCTTTCTTTAGGGGTAGAACACTTTACATAATACTGAGGGGAAAAAGAAAATGAAGGTGGATCATGTAAGAAAAATCATCTTTATTGCTACCAACATGTTAGTTGCTATAGTATCTGAGCTAGTATTTGGTTATCTTTGGGATAGTATTTTTCCCAGGATTTTCTGGCTATCAAATATAATGACCATTTTTTTGGTCTTTGTTTAATATTTTATATGGATGATAGATTAATAGTTTAGAAATAAAAATGAATATGATGATATCTCTCTCCCATCTCTTTTTTCCTGCAAATCATTTCCCCCCAAATTAATTTAGTCACTGCTAAAGAAAACGGAAAAATAACTATTATTTGCTCCTTACACATCATTCCAAATTTTGTTTAGGTCTTTATGAACGAATATAAAAACTTTCATGTTTTTCCTCTTCAAAAAACCTATTTGTTTGTTTGTTTATTTATTTGAAAGCGAGTGTGGGTGGAGGAGAGGGGGCAGAGGGAGAGAGAGAGAATCTCAAGTGGGCTCTATGCTCCGTGCAGAGCCTGACATGGTGCTAGATCCTACAATCCTGGGATTATGACCTGAGCTGAAATCAAGAGTCCGATGCTCAACTGACTGAGCCACCCAGGTGCCTCTCCTCTTTGTAAATGTTTATTTTCAAGGAAAAGACTTCTTGATGTTTGTCTCAGCCATGACATTTGGACATGGTGCAGCCATGACCTGCACCAAAAGCGCAGGTCAAAACAAAACCAAAAACAAGTGGAACTAGTATAGTATATCAATTGGATAGAATGAACATTTTAACAATATTAATTCTTTCAAGCAGTGAACTTAGAATATCTTTCCATTCATTTGCCTCTTTGATTTATCAATGTTTTATTTATGTCTTTCATTGTACAGATCTTTTACCTTCTTCGTTAAATTTGTTCTTAAAGTATTTTATACTTTTTTTGCTATTATAAATGGAAATTGTTTATATCTTTTTCAGATAGCTCCTTGTCAGCTTACAGAAATGCAACTGATGTTTTTGAATGTTGATTTTGTATCTTGCAACTTTAACAAATTCACTTATTAGTTTTAACAGTTTTTGGTGGAGTATATAGAATTTTCTATAGGATCATATCATCTGCAAACAGACTACTTTTTCCTTTCCAGTTTAGATGCCTTCTGTTTCTGTATTTGCCTGACTGTTCTGGCTAGGCCTTCCAATACTATTTTTTTTAAAGTGGCCAGAGTTGACACTCTTGTCTTACTCCTGATCTTAGAGGAAAAGCTTTCAGCTTCTCATTATCAGTCAGAATAGATCATTAAATGAAGCTATGAGAACCAGGGGAGCTCTGGAACCAGGTGCTGGAAATGAGGACGTGGTGCCACCAGAATATTCTTTCTCCATTCATGATGCAGACGAATTTCTCTTTATACATGGCAGGAAAGATGTCTGCTGGAAGCTGCCAGTTTAAAATCTTTTCAGCTTTTGACCCCAAAGTACAAAAGCCCTTCCTTTCTACCTCTCAATTGAAAAAAAAATATTGGTAATGATTTTGATTGGCCTGAATTAGGTCATGTTTTCACTCCAGGATTAATCACTGTGACCAGGAGAAGGGAAAACTATATGTGTCCTCTCTATGGCCTAGGTGTGAGGTACTGTGACCTCATCACCAGGAGAATGCGATGAAGTGGATGGGGAATGAAAGGAAAAGTGAGTGCAATACAGACACAAACAACTTGTATCGATTATAGTAGATGTTTAGGTTTCCAGTTTATTTCTCTATTGTTAATACAGTTTCTATTTTCATCATCTGATGTATCTTCCTACATAAGAATATTGCTATGAAATTATTATAAAGATCTAAAAGTTCATGTTCTGTGGAAAAAAGTAATATAGATATTTCTTTTATATACTGTAAATTTTGCTGTTCCTCAAAATAGGACTCAGGTTATACAGGACTTTATGTTATAAAGTATGAAATTTAAGTGTATTTTTAAATTTTTGTTATATAAGTACAGTTGACATACAGTGTTTTGTTAGTTTCAGATACATAGCATAGTGATTCCACAAGTTTATATATTATGCCGTACTCACCAGAAAAGTATAGTTACCATCTGTCACCATGCAATGTTGTTATAGTAATATTGATTATATTCCCCATGCTGTACTTTTCATTCCTGTCACTTCTTTTATAACTGCAAGTTTTTACTTCTTAATCCCCTTCGCCTATTTTCCCAAGTTCCCTCCTACAACCACCAGTTTGTTCTTTGTATGAGTCTGTTTCTGTTTTTTGTTTGTTTGTTTTTCAGATTCCATATGTAAGTAATTCCATAGTATTAGTGTTTTAAAATAGCTTGGAAGCATTGAGAGAATGGTAACATAATAGAGCTAGGCTTGTTAGAGTAATAAAGGATCTTAAAGTATATGTAGTGCTGTAAACAGTTTTACATATAATCAGACTCAAATACTGAAGTAATTGATTTGATTATTGAATGCTTGACATTTTGCTGTCTCTTTCATATTCTATGATGTTTTGATTTTGAGTAATATAAGTTCAGTGGACTTCTGACTGGTTGTCACATAGTGACAGATTTCTGATTTTTAAAATATATCATTGCTATAAATCACTAGTTTGCTAGATTGAACTAGCAAGCTATTAAAGAACATGACAGTATTTACTGTAGATAAATGCAAATTTAAAAAGGTTCTGTGTATGAAGGTTTAAATGATTTATTAGCTTTCACTGCACACATGAATCTGAAGTTATGTAATGGATTTAGAAAATTTCATTTCCTGTTTGAAGGCCTAAATTTGCATATTTATTTTATAATGCAAGTATTTGAATTGAGTCAATAGGATAGATAAACTGTGATATTAATATATGCTTAATCACCTTTTTGGTATATGGCGAGTCTTTTTTAGGTGTAGGACAAGTGATTAAACATACCCACATGTTCTTTTTGTTTGTTTGTTTTGGCTGGGGTGGGGAAGGATGGAAAGTTAATTAAACTAGGACTGTGTGTCTTATGCGGCTTGTGTTCACCAGAGTTTCCTTGCTCTTTAATTTGGCTTTCATTTCCTGCTATTGACCACTTTATCATGGTTACTATATTTTTATTTTCAATGGGAAATTATCAGTGGAACAATTAATCCTATGATAATTCTGAGTCACACCTCACATTAGTTACTTACTTTTTATTTTTATTTTAATGTTTATTTTTTGGGAGGGAGAGAGCGAATGTGTGAGTGTGTGTGTGCAAGTGGGGAAGGGGCAGAGAGAGAAAGGGAGAGTAGGCTTCATGCATTCAGCCAAGAGCCCGATGTGAGGCTGGAACTCATGAGCCATGAAATCATGACCTGAGCCGAAGTTGGATGCTTAACTGACTGAGTCACCTAGGTGCCCCACTTACTTATTCTTTTGAAATTATACTTTTTTGCGGCGCCTGGGTGGCTCAGTCGGTTAAGCGTCAGACCTCGGCTCAGGTCATGATCTCACGATTTGTGGGTTCGAATCCCGCATCGAGTTCTGTGCTGACAGCTAGCTCAGAGCCTGGAGCCTGCTTTGGATTTTGTGCCTGCCTCTCTCTCTGACCCTCCCCTGCTCACACTGTCTCTCTCTCAGAAATAAATAAAAAACATTAAAAAAATTAAAAATAAAAAAATTATACCTTTTATTTTGAGATCATTGTAGATTCACATGCAGTTGTAAGAAATAATACAGAGAGGAGATCCCTTATAACCCTTAACTCTTTTTACCCTGGTGGGAAAATCTTAAAACTACAATACAGTAATGATATCAGTACAATCAGTGTACAGAAGTTTCCATCACATAAGGATCTGTCCTTTTGCCCTTTTACAGTCACATTTGATTTCCTTCTGCTCCACTCTTCTTTAACCCTTGGCAACCACTAATCTGTTCTTGAGTTATGTAATTTTGTGCGTTCAGAATTTTGTATAAATGGAATCATATGCTGTATTTCCTTTTTTTTAAGCACAATTTTTTGGATACTTATCTAGATTTTTGTGTGTATCAATGTTTTTTTCCTTTTTATTGTTGAGTAGTATTCCAAGGTATAAATATATCAGTTAGTTTAACCGTTTACCTGTTGAAGGGCATCTGAATTGTTCTCATTTTTTTGGCTATGACGAATTAAGTTAACATTTGTGTACAGGTTTTTGTGTGAACAAAAGTTTTCAGATTTTGGGGAAAACTGCTAGATCTATATTTTATATTTGTTAGTATGTAATAGTTTCATGTTTAGGTTTTTCAATAAACTGCTACTCTGTTTTCCACAGTAACTGTCATTCCCACCAGCAGCAGATGAGTGATTCATTTTCTCTGCATCCTTGCTAGTATTTGGTTTTGTTATTATTTTTTATTTTAGACATTCTGACAGATGTGTACCTGTTGTATATTGTGTATCTAATGATATCTTACTGTGATTTTCTTTTGCATTTCTGTAAGGGTTTATGATGTTGAATATATTTTCATGTGCTTATTTATCTTTGTGTAGTCTTAGGTAAAACACCTGTTCTTGTCTTTTGACATTTGGATTTTTTATTCTAATCTTCTGGTTGGATTATTATTATTATTATTATTTTGCTGTTGAGTATCGAGAGTTCTTTATTTATTTTAGATGTTTTCCTTTGTCAGATATGTGCTTTGCAAATATTTTCTTCTAGTTTGTAGTTTGTCACTTCATCTTCTTAACAGGATCTTTCTGGAGATCAAAATTTTATTTGGTAAAGTCCAGTTTATCAGTGTTTCCTTTTATGAGCCTTGCTTTTGATGTCAAGTCTAAAAACTATTTGCCTAGTTTTAAATCCTGAAGATTTTCTCCTATGTGTTTTTCTAAAAGTTTTATTTTTTACCTTGAAATCTGCAATTTATATTGAGTTGGTTTTTGTATGAGGTATGCTATCTATTTAGGTGAAGGTTCATTTGTTCATTTATGGATATCTAATTGCCCTAGCGCTGTTTATTGAAATTCTTTCATTGAATTGCTTTTGTACCTTTGTCAGAACTCATTTGAATATATTTATGTTGTCTACT
Source organism: Hyaena hyaena (assembly GCF_003009895.1). Classification (NCBI taxonomy): domain Eukaryota; kingdom Metazoa; phylum Chordata; class Mammalia; order Carnivora; family Hyaenidae; genus Hyaena; species Hyaena hyaena. Next base: position 978,672 of record NW_024080719.1, on the reverse strand, counting down.
TCTGGGTTCTCTATCCCATTCTATTGACTTATATATATGTTTATATGGCACTACCTATAGTTTTGACTATCGTAGCAATAGGTCTTGAAATTGGGTAAACTAATTTCTTCCACTTTATTTTTCTTTTTCAGGATTGTTTTTGCTCTCCTAGTTCTTTCGCTTTTCAGTAGCACTTTTATTTGTTTGTAATTTTTTTTAAAATTTTGTTTATTTATTTACAAATGTTTAGAGAGAGAGATTGAGAGAGAATGCCAGTTAGGCTCCACTGCCAGTGCAGAGCCAGATGGGGGCTCGATCCCATGAACCATGAGTTCATGACCTGAGTCAGAATCAAGTGTTGGGTTCCTAACTGACTGAGCCACCCAGGTGCCCTCTTTTTTTTTTTTTTTTTTAAATTTTAGAGAAAGAAGGGGCATGAGCAGGGGGGAGGACCAAAGAGAAGGAGGGAAAGAATCTTAACCAGAATCCATGCTCAGCATGGAGCTCATCGCGAGGCTTCATTCCCATGATCCCGGGATTATGATCTGAGCCGAAATCAAGAGTCAGACACTCAACTGACTGAGCCACCCAGGCACACCTCAATATCAATTTAGAATATTTTTTCCAAATCTGCAGAAGTGATAGCAATTTTATTCAATCTGTATATCATTTTATCATTTTGGGGAGAATTGGTATCTACACTATGAACTTAATAATCTCTACATTTATTTAGATATTTTATTTTTTAAAATTATCATTTTTGTTTTCAGCATATAAGTCCTGTATATGTTTTCGTAGATTTATATCCATCTACATCTAAATATTTCAAACTTTTTAGAAAGCAAATGTAAATAATACTGTATTTTTAATTTCATTGTCCATGTATTAACAGTTAGTATACAGAAAGGAACACAATTGATTTTTTTATAGGTTGTAACCTGTGACCTTGTTGAACCCACTTATTAGTTCTAGGATATTTTTTGGTACATACCTTTGATTTCTACATAGATAATCATGTTATCTGCAAATAGAGGCAGTTTGTTTCTTCCTTTCTGATCTGCATGCCTTTCATTTTCTTCTTGCCAATTATTGCCTTGGCCCTAACTTCCAGTGCTATGTTGAGTAAGACACATCCTTGCCTTCCCTGATTTTTGGGAAAAGCACTCAGTCTTTACTGTAAATTATGTTAGTTGAGGATTTTATGTAGATACGTTTTATCAAATTGAAAAGATTCCCTTTATTACTATTTTCCTGAGTTTTCAGCATTAGTCAGTGTTGAATTTTTGTCAGGTGCTTTTTTTTTTTTTTTTTTATGTTAGTTGAGGATTTTATGTAGATACGTTTTATCAAATTGAAAAGATTCCCTTTATTACTATTTTCCTGAGTTTTCAGCATTAGTCAGTGTTGAATTTTTGTCAGGTGCTTTTTTTTTTTTTTTTTTGTATCCGTTGATATAATTAGGTGATTCTTCTTCTTTAACCTATTAATATGGTAGGTTATTTGTTTGATATTTGGGTACTGAAATAATATTTCTCTGGAATCAAATCCATTTTGTCATGGTATATAATTCTTATATATTGTTGAATTCTACTTGCTATTATTCATATTTTTAAATAATTTTTTAAAGTTCATTTATTTATTTTGAGAGGGAGGAGAGAGAGAGAGAGGAGCAGAAAGAGAGAGAGAGAAAGAGAGAGAGAGAGAGAATCCTCTGCACTGATAGTGCAGTGGGGCTTGAACTCATGAACTGTGAGATCATGACCTGAGCTGAAACCAAGAGTTGGACGCTTAACTAACTGAGCCACCTAGATGCCTCTGCTTTTATTTTAAATTAAAAAATGTTTTCTACTTGCTATTATTTTAAGAATTTATTTGTTTATATTCATGAAGGATATTGATATACAGTGTTTTTTTTTTTTTGTACTGTCTTTGGTTTGGTATGATAGTAACAGTAGCTTTATAAAATGAGTTGAGGAGTATAAAAATAGTGTTAATTTAATTTTATTTTATTTTACTTATTTATTTTTTTTAAATTTTTTTAATGTTTTATTTATTTCTAGGAGAGAGAGAGAGAGACAGCGTGAGCAGGGGAGGGTCAGAGAGAGAGGGAGTCACAGACTGAAACAGGCTCCAGGCTCTGAGCTGGCAGTCAGCACAGAGCCCGAAGCGGGGCTCGAACCCACGAACCGCGAGATCATGACCTAAGCGAAAGCCGGACGCTTAACCAACTAAGCCACCCAGGCGCCCCAAAAATAGTGTTAATTTTAAACATTTGGTAGAATTCTGTAGTAAAACAATGTGAACCTTGAGAATTCTTTTTGGAGAGTTTTAAAATTATGAATTTAATTTCATTAATAGTTCTACCACTTAAATTATCTATATCTTTGAAAATTTTTTAAAATGTTTGTTTATTTTTGAGAGAGAGAGAGAGAGCGAGCGTGAGCACAGGAGGGGCAGAGAGAGACACACACAGAATCTGAAGCAGATTCCAGGCTCTGAGCCTTCAGCACAGAGCGTGATGCGGGGCTCAAACCCACAAACCGGAAGATCATGACCCTAGCTTAAGTCGGATGCTTAACCTACTGAGCCACTCAGGTGCCCCTTAAATTATCTGTCTCATATTGAGTAACTGTGGGTACCTTGTGTTTTTTGAGGAATTGGCTTATTTCATCTACAATATCAAATTATGTGTTTAGATTTGTTTGTAATATTGAATTATTCTTTGTCGTCTGCAGGGTTTATAGTGATATTTTCTGTTTCATTCCAGATACTGGTATTTTGTGTCTTTTTTTCCTGTTATGTTTTAGTCCTGCTAAAGTTTTCTCAATTTTCCTTTTTTTTTTTTTTTTGCTTTCAGTTTCATTATCTTCTGCTCTTTTGTTAATCATTTCCTTCTTTCTGCTTGCTTTGTATTTATTAAAAAAATTTTTTTTAAGTTTATTTATTTATTTTGAGGAGGGATGCAGAGAGAGAGAGAGAGAAAAGGAGAGAGGAATCCCAAGCAGGCTCCATGCTGCAGTAAGCACAGTCCCTGGCATGGGGCTCAAACCCATGAACTGTGAGATCATGACCTGAGCTGAAATCAAGAGTTGGATATTCAACTGACTGAGGCATCCAGGCACCCCTTGCTTTGGATTTATTTTGATCTTCTGTTAGGTTCTTAAAATGAAGATTTAGATTATTTGAAACTTCTCTTTTTTTCTAATATATATTTAGTACTAACAGTTTCCCTCTTAATACTGCTTTAGCTATGGCTCACAGATTTTTGATATGTTGTATTTGTAGTCATTCATTTATTTATTTTAGGTAGGCCCCACGCCCAGTGTGGGGCTTTAACTCATGACTCTGAGATCAAGAATTGTATGCTCTACTGACTGAGCCAGCCAGGGACCCCTGTTGTATTTTTATTTTGATTCAGTTCTTGGCATTTGTTTTTAGTTCTCTGAAGACTCTCTTTTTTGACTTGTCACTTATTTAGAAGTGTATATTTTAGTTTCCAAGTGTTTGGAGATTTTTTTCTGGTATCTTTATCTTTCTGTTATTTCTTTACCTTTCTATTATTTCTATTTTGATTTTACTGTAGTCAAAGAGCCCACTGTATATGATTTCAGTTCCTTTAAATTTGTTGTTTGCATTAATGCCCCAGGATCCCATGGGCACTTGAAAACAGTATGTATTTTGCTGTTGTTGGGTTGAGTCTTATGTAAGTGTCAGTTCTTACTGGTTGATAGTGTTGAGTTCTTCTCATTCTTGTGGATTATCTGTTTAAGTAGACAGCACGGGAGTGGCATTTACTTTTGTAACATAATAATACTGCTTTCCTCAAAGTGGAGGAGAGCCCCATGGGAAGGATTATGAGTTTGGGTTGAAGACACTGATGCGTACACACATACATGCTCACACACACACACACACACACACACACACAGGTTTATACACACACACACATACATACATACATACATACATACATACATATATACATACCTACAGGAAATATTGGAGTTTTGGTTACTGAGTATAGAGTATAGATCTGGGTGGGATTTGCTCTTGGAGGAAAATCATCAAGCATCCAGAGAAGATAAGATTACTGTCCATCTGGGGATAAAAGAGGGGATGCCAAAAGGGACAATAATGCACAAAAAGTGGTAAGTGTACAATATAGATATACTTTACGCATTGTATAATTTTGCTTTTGGTCTAGGTAGATTTGCTGTGGACTAGTGTTTTCTTAATTACCAATCAAGTAGGTATCTAACCTGAATAAAAAAATTAAGAAACCAGGAGAGAAATAATATATTATAATGTTTTATAATATGATACGAAACCATATGATTCTGGAATATAGATTCAAAATGGGTAACTAGTGTGTTCAGTAGTATCTTAGTTGGAAAAAAGTGTTTATTATTAATCTTGACATGGTAAAAGTAGTAAACTTACAAATAATTGAAGGCCAGAAAAGAAGAGGTGGAAGGATGTGTGAATGCATATTACTTTTGATGGCTCTTATAAATGACTTGGGTTATTATCGTATTAAGGGTTATTACTGTTTTGTTTTTAACCATTTTGAACCAACTGAGTGCAATAGGCAAAGAATACCCCCTATTCCCCCCCTCACCCCCCAAATTAGGCAAGATGGTGCTATGAGGTCATAGAGATAGAATGCTACTGGTCAAAGTCTCCACTATTAGGGTTTAGTATTTCTAATGTGAGTCAAGTAAATAATTGATCATATTTAACTTACTACAGTTGTTTTTATTTGATAACATATACTCTCTTTTCTAAAAAGTGTTCCACAAAATACAAATTCTGAGTTTATGTAAGGGAAGAATTCTGTTTCATATGGGTCAAGTGAAGTTAGACTTGATTACTTGAAACCTCATGAAGTCTTTTTACATAAAGTTTGAAGTTGTCAGGGTGGTATGCTATGTAAGTCCCCCCCCCCCCCCAGTTGATTTGATTTGGGTGGGATTATTTAGAGAACCATTCTTTCACAGGCACTATTGGATATGTTGCATAGTTGGCTGGAGTAGTCTCTGATCATTCTCTTAGTATGATTAATAAACAGGTGTAAGAGAATACACAACAATATTACTCTTAGTTACTTGCTCCTAGTTTAAAAAAAGGGAATTGAGTTTAATGAAATAACAGTTTTTTTCTTCTTCTAGTGCTTAAAAAAAGATTTATGGTAAAGAATAGAGAAAATAGGATATATAAATACACTCAACTTAGAATAGATTTGCTTTGGCTTAGAAAAATTTCTTTATACATAGTCACATAATTTTATATAAACACATGTTATTGTATACACATGTATAAAGTTACATGTATGATTCTTGTTTTTCCTTAACTTTATAAACTTTGTTCGTCTTCTGCTATTCCTCTTCATAGCCAGTTTCTCCTGTGCTCTGCTACAAAGTGAGCAATGTTGACAGCCATGTGTATCATCTTCTGTATTTTATGGACATATTATCCAGTAGATCAAGTATACTGATACTTGTGTAATGAAGGAGTTCTCAGCTAGTTTAGTGATGGTAGGAAAGGAGAAGAGAGACAAATTTAAGAAATATTAGGAGGTAGAGTCAGCAGCTTTTAATAATACATAGGAAGAGAAGAGTTGAAGATGCCATGGGGGTAGGATTACCATCTGGGGTAGCAATCATAGCAGGGTTAGGGAAAAGATGATCAGTTATGTTTTGGGCATGTTTATTGTATAGCAGTATGTGTAGAAGTCTACAAGCAACAGGACATAAGAGCTTAAAAACTTGGGGAGGAAGCTAGTTGTATCTGGAAGTCTCTTTGATATGATATATTTCTGTCTCACTACTTTGTTCTCCTGTACCCTGGTTGTCTGCACCCTCAACCACTTCTCTCTGCACCAGAGGGTTGGAAAACTGTTGATGCTCAGAGGGTCTATGAATGTAGTTAGGTGGGAACCATTGCCTGTGGGAGGGCCAGTGCAATGAGGCCAGGCCTTCGAGAGCACTCTCCCAGTCTTTTCCCCACTCTCACTATTTTGGTAATTCTGTGGGTAATTGTGGGGAGGACCTCTGTGAAGGATAGTGTCCATAATTGTTAGGGTCTGCTGTGTATTTACTGCATTGCACTGGAGTTCCACCAAAGCCTGTGACCTTTGCTGCTATCACACCCCATTCTCCTTCAACAATATCAAACTCCACAGCCTCTCCATCTCCTGCAAAGTACTGCGAAGGTACTTCCTGAGGTTATTCTTTTTGGTAGTTTCGTGTACAAATACATCTTCCTCAGTGTCATTCCTGTTGATGAAATCATACCTGTTTCTTATAGTGAACCATTTTACTGTTCCCAAAACATGATTTTGCTGTCCCTTTTGGCAAGTGCTGATGATGTGAGGTCACCTGGGCCCTTGCTCCCTGTGTGGATGCTGGTGCTTGGAGTCCACAGAGCAGAGGGTGGGGTGGCGGCTGCTGCTTCTCGTCCTGGTGGTTGGGGGATCTGCCTGCCTGTGGCTGAGCTTTCTCCCACCATGTGGTGGTTAACTAGGCCAGTGGTGTTGGTGAGGTTGCTCAGGGTTCTCTGGGATGTGCTCCCACTGGGAATCAAACTTGAAGACACTGTTCTTGAAGTGAGATTTTTAATAGCATATGGAGGGATGTGTGAGAGGATGTGCATTAATTGAAATACTTTTAGCTCATTGAATTGTCACAGCAACCTTAAGAGATGGGTACCATTATTATCCCAGTTTTACAGAGGAGGAAGTGAGCCATAGAGAGGTGAACTACCCTGCCCTTACCCTTATACTTGGTATCTGGTAGAACCAGAAGTCAAATCCGGCCTCGTTCGAAAGGATATCCTCTTAACCATTGTTCTCCTAAGAGGAGCTGTGTTTTTGAAAACAAGTATAATTGTTTATGGTTAAGGATCTTGGACAAAATACAGTTTGGGAGTGACTCATGAAAGTACTATCATTAAAATTAGGATCTCACACCAAAAGGCAAATAATGATATTTTACTCATCTTTCATTGTGGATACTTGATACTGTATACCTGATTCTGTTTTGCATCCTTATTGTGTAGCTTTCTTTCCCTCTGTTTTGATAGGATACATCAGTTGCATATAATTTGATTTTTGCAGATACAAATTAAGAAGCATTATTTTTTCCTGCTTAGTTTTCCACATATTCAGTGCATATTGAGAAGATTAAATTATCTTTTCTCCCCCTTTTATTCAAAGAAAATATATAGATACTTATTTTGAAACATGGAAATGTATCATAAATCTATGACTTTGAAAGTTAAATTCTTTTTAACTCCATCTTTCAAGATAGCCACCACTAATAGTTTGCTGTGTGTTTTTCAGGCTTTTTCTATAGAAATAACTGTCATACATAATGCATAAATATGATATGTGTATGTGAGAGGTATACAAGATAGACCTTGGCTGGTTGAGAAAATCCATATGAGGATAAAACCAAATATTAACATTTTAGAAGGAATTTTGGAGATAAATGAATACTTGTAAAACTATGGAAAATTTTAATTCTTACTGAAATTTTCTTATTGAACATTTTAGTAAAGTTTTATACATCTTGTATTCTAATTCAGAGTATACTTTCTTGGCAGTGTGGCGTAGTATATTGCTCTTGTGATCACTTAGTGGCACATTTGTAAGTCTAAATAGCCTCTCTTTAGGCTCATGTCAGTGGAGGGGTAAGATATTATTTTGGCTCTCAGTAAAGGGCTGTTGTAAAGCAAAGGCTGATGATTATGTTGCCATCAACATATTGAACTTACTTTCTTTGCTATTACCTGGCTAAGGTAAAGCCTTACTGTGTTCAATGTTAGGAATGACCTCAAAGGCTTATACATGAGTTAAATTATAATGTAAGCAAATCTCTTACTTTTCTATATTATTTATTATTTATTTATACAGTAAAACTGTGCCATAGTAAGACATGTGTAGTCTGAAAATTCAAATGTATAAAATTTAGGATGGGGCTAATTTGAGATTAAATTCTTTGATTTTACTCTGAAAAGCACAAAAGCAAAATAACTGAAATTTGATATTATGCACAGCTGATCTGAGAAAGTGTGAAATGTTTAGGAGGCATTTTCTCATAATTCTGTGCCCCATTTATTGAATTGTATCTTATCACTTGAGATTTTTGATGGTAGAGTGTGAGGCAGGTGACAGTAACCAGTTATTTGAATTCAGTTATTACAGACTTTTACCCTGTTTGTAAACACTTTTTTTTGCTTTAAAAAAAGAATATATAAAAAAAAGAATATAATGTTCTACCTGCAGTTTTTAAGCTCATATTAAGTGACAATCTGTTTTCCTATTATTTAGCTATTTGTATTCTCAGTTATTTTTGTGTGTATAATTAATAGCTTTCACAATAACTAATCAGTGTAGTATTTAACTTTTACAGTAAGAAATATACATTTATTCTAAACTTTTTAAAAAATATTTTTAAAAAGTTTTTTTAAATTTATTTCTGAGAGAGATAGAGAGAGAGACAGTGTGATCTGGGGAGGGTCAGAGAGAGAGAGGGAGATACAGAATCTCAAACAGGCTCCAGGCTCTGAGCTGTCAGCACAGAGCCTAACGTGGGGCTCGAACTCATGAACCATGAGATCATGACCTGAGCCAAAGTCGGCAGCTTAACCCACTGAGCCACCCAAGCACCCCTGTTCTAAACTTTTAAATTTACTTATTTTGAGAGAGACAGAGAGAGTGTGAGTGGAGGAGAGGTGGAGAGACGGAGAGATTCCCAGGCAGACTCTGTGCTGTCAGTGCAGAGCTCACTGCAGAGCCTGTTGGGCTCAAACTTAAACAACTATGAGATCGTGACCTGAGCTGAAATCAAGAGTTACTTGGTTGCTTAACCGACTGACCCACCCAGGCAACTTAACTGATAGATGTTTAATATAGAACTCATGTAAAGAGATTTTTATTCCAGAATGTGTGTGTTTGAGAGTGAATGTATTAAACCCAGATAACTTGTCCTTTTCATATTACTAATTCTGTTACGTTGATTATTTATGATGTTAATATACTTGATAATATAATCATTTATCACCTAAACTTAGGAATGCCTGAAGTGATGCATAAGTGGGCATCTAACCAAAACTAAGGAACATAATTTGACCTGATACTTACAATGAAGCTAAATTTTCATGTTCTTTAATTTAAATATTATTGTATTTTTAAAGAAATACAATCATAGTGCACTTGCTGATTTGTAAATGTAGTAGATCTTGAATACCTTGACATGCTAATGTGTATAGATTTATATATTTTTTAAAGGTTACATGGTATTCTCTTATATGGATGTACCATCATTTATATATCTGTTCTGTATTGGTGGGTATTAAGGCTCTTTCCAGTGTTTTATTTTTACAAACAGTGCTGCAATATATATATTTTATATCTTAATTTCTGAGGTTTTCTTTATATAATTTTGTGATGATAGTTTTATAAGTGGTTGAATTATTATTGGGTCCTGCACTTACTGAGTTCTGTATGCCTCTCAGCTCTCAGAGTGATTGGATATTTGAGATGAGAAAAAGAACTGTTCAGTATCCACAATTATGGAGTATAACTTCATGCCAGAGTTCATATTGTTAGCCATTCTTCTTTAGAATTTTTTCTCTGCATTCTTCCTAATACGGAGATGTGGAGTATGATTTTAAGGCTGGCTCTGCTTTTTTCTCAGTTTCATTTTTTCTCTTCTCATTGCCAAAACTATCCTCTTGCCGTATCAGCTGCTTTTTTCCCCATTGATACTATTTTTTCAGTTTTGTCTAAATATTTTCAGTAGCAGTCATTCTTATTTCTTATGTATTTGAAACTAAAATTCACTCAGTTTGAGTGATCTTAAACTTTATATTAGATAGTTCCTAATTGGGGGGGAAAAGAGTTCCTAGCTGGGTATCTGTTCCTATATATTTAAACATTTAGCATAGAATATTTGAGATAGAAAATATTAAAAACTATTTTTTAAAAGTTTTTAAGTAATCTCTACACCCAACACGGGACTCAAACTCACAACCCTGTTACCCCAAGATCTAGAGTTGCATGCTCCAACTGAGCCAGCTAGGGGTCCCAAGATAGGAAATATTTTCTGAATAACTGTGAAATAATCATAAAACTCAGTACACAGAGTTCCTGTATTCTTCAAACATTTTGGCTAGTTGAGATTTAGCTTATTCTGCTGAGTATTATTCTTGTACTTAAACATATGTATTACAATAAATTCTTATCACAGTTATAGACCCCAAGGTATATTCAGTTTAGTTGTTATTAGACTTCAAGACCTGCCTTAACTTATCAGAGCTTTCATTGTTTTGTTTGAATACATTTAATATCTGAAGTCTTTAGTCTTTTGATTCTAGAATATCCACTGTTACCTTCGTCTGTGAAAATTTGGTATTATTATATCATTTATTTCATTAAAATTAGCCTTCTTGAAATACTGTTTAGACAAATGTACTACATCATGGAACAGGATTGCTGTACATCTTTTTTTACTTCTGGTGTGTGTATTCGGTTTTATTGTATTTGGTTGTAACTTCGTGATACAATTTTCTAAGGCATAAAATGAATTGTAGTCACTTAAATGCAAAGTTCTAAGTCATATTTAAAACAAGGAGCTGTCCAAGATAGCTCTTTCTGATAACTCATTCATTTATGCACCATTTATTGAACATTTTTATATTAATTAGGTTTGTGCTCTTTAAGCAGTGGAATACACATATAATACTAACTGCATGAAATAGTGGTTTTATTTTTCTCACATAAATTTGAGGAATTTGAGGTAGGCAGTTGCTGGTATTAGTGGTTCGGCTTAATAAGGTTCTTTTTAAGAAGCTTCAAGAGCTAAATACTTTCTACCTTTCCTTTTACCATTCTTCATGCATCGGCTTTTTCTCCATGCTGTGCTTGTAAGCCTCATGGTATCAAGGTGGCTACTGCACCTTTGGACATTCCATTTTGTTCTAGGGAGGGAGGAAGGTAAAAGAACAAAAGGTTAGGGTAACTACATCTGTTTTATCAAGCAAGCCAAACCCTTTAGGAACACCTTTCAGCCCTTCTCATATCTCTTTGCGAGAACTTCTCTTGGCCATTCAGATGCTAAGGATGCTGGCAAAGTGAGCATTTATCTTTCCAATCTTTGTAGTGTCAGAAAACAAGAGAGGAATGGGTTTTTATACATAAAGTTAATAGCTTTCAAAATAACTGCTTATTATTTCATTCCACTTAAAATTTTTTTAATGTTTATTTATTTTTGAGATTGAGACAGAGTGAGCTGGGGAGGGCAGAGAGGGAGGCACAGAATCTAAAGTAGGCTCCTGGCTCTGAGCTGTCAGCACAGAACCTGACATGGGGCTTGAACTCACAAAATTTGAGAGTTAAAATTACCCTTCTTGAAATATTGTTTCAGGAAGTCAGTGGGACACCTACTGAGCCACCCAGGAGGCCCTCACTCTGTTTTTTTTTTTTTTTTTTTAAAGTAGTCTCCATGCCCAGCATGGAGCCCATTGTGGGGCTTGAACTCACCACCCTGAGGTTATGACCTGATCACCTCTCTTTCATTCTTGAAATAAGAAATACAAATTCATTCATCAGTTATCTTAGAAGATTTTGGGGGAAGAGATGCTGTGTTAGCCAGTCTGTATTATCTGTCACAGTCTATTAAATACAGTTGTTATACATTGTCAGAAGCCTGGCACACTTGCCTTAGTACCTTGTGAAATTAGGCAAGTTAATTACATTTCTGGTTTGTCATCTATTAAGTGAAGATAATAGATGTTTTTGTAAGAGCTAATTTTGTAAAGTGCTTAGCATAGTATATAGCTTACAGTAATCACTCAATGCTTGTATGTTGTTTATATTTTTAAATTATTTATTCTGTGTTAAGAATAAAAACATTGAAATAGTATATAGAAATACATAGAGTAAAAGTGTTTTCCCCAACTACTGTTATCTGATTGATTTGTAATTATATTAATTATCTGTTGCTCTGTAGCAAATTACCCCAAAACTTTGCAGCTTAAAACAATAATAAGTATTTATCAGCTCACATTTTTGTGGGTCAGGAATTTGGGAGCAAATTGGCAGGATAGTTTCTGGCTTAGAGTCTCTAATAAAGTTGCATTTCATATGTTGGCTGAGGTGGTAGTCATCTGAAGGCTCAACGGGGGCTGGAGGACCAGCTTCCAGGGCTACTTACAAGATTGGCAAGTTGATGCAAACTGTTGGCTGGAGACCTCAGTTCCCCTGAGGCCTCAGGTGGGCCTTTTACATAGCTGCTTGAATATCCTCATGATACGGTGACTGATTTTTTCTTAGAATGAGTGATACATGGGAAGGCATAAAGTTCTTAATGACATAGCCTTGAATGTCACTGGTTATTTCAGCTGAAGTCTCTTGGCATGTAGAACAGCCCTAATTAAGTGTGGGAGGACATCTCTTTTGCCTGACTTGTGGCCTGGTTTGTAGAGGAAGGGACAGGACAGTTTGATTGCTTTTGATGCTCATATTTTCTTTTCCCTTAAAGTAATCTTAACTTGAGGTTTTTCTTTCTTTGACTAATTATTATGTTCTGTAAATCATAGAAAGGAACTTATGAAAAACAAATAATTTGCTTTATAAAAGCCATTCACCTAAAAATTTGAAAGGCCTACTAAATGTCTAAAACATTAGATTATTCTGTGATATTATTCATAGCAATAAGATTCAAGAACACAATTATATTATCCAGTGTTTCTCAAAAAACCTTTTGAAGAATGTTATTCCTGTGAAAAATTCTTGTCAGAAAAAAATGGAAAGAAAAAACGATTCCATTGTTAAATTGTAGGAAATCCATGCATTGGTTATCTAACTGTTGGAGACATAAAAATACAGTAGCATATCCTATTGTGAATATGAATATTGTGACAATTCTATTGTGTAAACGTCTCTAACCTTGTTTAATCCAGTATTTCTCAGACTTCATGGAGACTTTTTGCTTAATACTGTATTTGTAGACATGGCCATGTAGTTCAGTGAAAATTTTTAATTTTTATGAAAGGTAAAATGAACAAGGAGAAGAGATGGATTTGTTACTTTCTCTAGTACATGTGGAGTTATTTAAAACTATAAAGATGATAACTCATTATCAGTAAAACATACTTTTTACTATAGTGAAGTTTTTCTTTTAATTTTCTTGTTTTCCATGACTTTGCCATTTTAATTCTACATTGTTGCCTCTGGTAGGAGGATCTTAGATTTCTCTTGTCTTTGACACAAATGGCAAATGGTTTGAGTTTTTTTTTTTTTTTTTTTTTTTTTAGATTTACTAAGACATACAGTTAGAGGCACCTGGGTAGCTCACTTGGTTAAGCCTCCGACTTTACTCAGGTCATGATTTCATGGTTTGGTTCCTGGTGAGTTTGAGCCCTGAATTGGGCTCTCTCCTGTCAGTAAGGAGCCCACTTCAGATCCTCTGTCCTCCTCTCTCTGTGCCCCTACCCTGTGTATATGCGTGTGCTCTATCTCAAAAATAAATATTAAAAAAAAAAAAAAGACATACAGTTAAATTCACCTTTTTTAGATACACAGTTTTATGAAATGTGGCAGATTTGTGTATTCAATACCACAATCAAGATACCAAAATTTCATTACCCCCAAGTCTTCTCATGGTTTTTGTGATTAATTCTGTCCCTCTATCCCCAGCCCCTGGCAACCACTGATCCTATTACTCTCCCTATACTTTTGCCTTTTTTAGAATATCATATAAATGGAATCATGCAATATGTAGCTTTTGTGTCTAACTTTTTTGACTTGGCATAATGTTTTTGATATTAATTTGTATTGTAAATGGTATCAATAATTTGTTCCCTGTTATTGCTGATTAGTATTCTATTGTATGATTGTACCACAACTTGTTCATCCATTTACTAGTTGGTGGACATTTGAATTGTTTCTAGTTTTTGGTGATTATGAATAAAGCTTCTGTAAACATTCATGCACAGATATTTATGTGGACAAATGCATTTATGAAATTGTTGTCAGGATCCAAAGATCTTTCTGCTCTGTTATATTCAACATGAGACTTACAGCATAGATTCCAAGATAGGTATTCTAGTTCTTGGCGTTTTTCAGTGGCTTACGTAAGAGGAAGGAGGAAACTTGAAAAGATAAGTTGTGTTCTTTCCTTTAAGACTAATAGCTCAGAATTTACACATACTACTGCCTGTCCTCATTGTCAGAACTTGGTGACATGGCTGATAATGTCAAGGAAATCTGGAAAGTGAAATTCTTTTGCCTGGGTCTCATGTACCAGACTAGAAACTCTAATATTATAGAAGAAGAAAAAAAAATGTAAATTGGGAGATACTATAGTCTGTGACGCAGCATTGTAATTTTCCCTCAATTTCACCCTATTAATAAGTGTCTGGTGACTATGACCATGTATAAGGTCACATTCATTTAGGTTTGGATTCTTAGGGATAAATTGGATACCTGGGATTAGCATTTTTTAAAAAGTAAAGTTTTAAAGGATGCATGTAAATAAAAGAGGCTTACTCTACTTGATTTGTTTTACAAGTGAGTAGTAGGTTCAGAGAAAAAAATGTGACTTGTCACAAGAAATAGAAAATATCTAGTTAGGGGCATAAACTGATTGTACTCTGTCCAGGTTTCCTGCTATGCCTTAATCTGGCCACATCTTTGAGGAAAAGTTAGGAAAGATTGTAGAGAAAATACAGCTTTACTTTGAAGCATTAGAATTTTCTGTGATTACAGTCTCTCTATATTTATAAATCTTTTGCAGAGAAGATAATTATTTTTGGTCTATATGTGTTTCTTGGTATTCTGAAAATACAAGTGACTTAAAGTATTTTATTAATATAACCATTGAAGAAAGTAATCATCATGCCCAATTAAAATCCTAATTTAAAATTTGTGAAGGTTGATTTGCATTCTTTGAATAATATGCTTTAAAATTTCTATAATCTTGTACATTAAACTATAAACTATAGAAAGCATGTTATGCCACCCTGAAGGTTGCTATAAAAATTGTTTATGAAGTTCAGGCCAAGACTAAAATATGTTGAAATGGAGAGTGGTGAAAAATGTTCTGTATAGCATAGGAGACCAAATCATGCTAAAATGCAGAAAAAGACTATACATCAGTTTCTAGTCTACATTATTCAAAAAATACAACCATAAAAAAGGTAATAAGATTACATTTTCACATTTCACGGCTAGTAAAGTGCATTAGGCTGCTCAGATATTCATAACTTACTGTGACATTTGGGAAGATTACATTTTGTAGTGCAGAGCCATTACTACAGCTCAGATAATAACTAGCCAATGCCCAGACTTGGATTATGATCCTTGTCATTGAAAACAAATTTGTGTTTTGAAGGTTGATCAGCTTCAAATAACTATTAGAAAGGGTTAACGTGGCATACTGTAGATCCTGTGCGTGGTTTTTAGGTATAACAGATATGCATACATATAATATATCAAATATGCCACACATTTGTATGTACCAATTTCTGCCATCAATTTTCTCCTTGAAAGGTATATTTTATAATATTTAAAGCAATGGAGAAATATTTAAAACACCTGTCTGGATACTGCTCTCAAAGTATAAACTCAATTTAAAAGCTGATGAAATATTTGGGTTTTTTTGGAAATTACTTTCAAAAATTAATTCTGTAGCTTCCTGGAAGGGTGGTTACGGGTGGAAATAAACAGATGAAAATGAAAGATTGATGTAAGTAATATTAAAGATGAAGGTAAGGTCTCTTAAATTAGTTGCAACTAGATTTTGACCTGTTTAGACCTGTGTGGAGTATGTCCAAACGTATATATTAAAAACTTTTCCCTTGCTCTTTCCTCCCAGATGCTCAGTTGCCTTTTCAGAGACAATCACTATGTAATTTTTTTTAAATGTTTATTTATTTTAGAGAGAGACAGAGCACGAGCAGAGTTGGGGTGGAGAGAGAGAGAGGGAGATGCAGAATCAGAAGCAGGCTCCAGGCTCAGAGCTGTCAGCACAGAACCCAGTGCGGGGCTCAAACCCACAAACTGGGAGATCATGACCTGAGCTGATGTCAGACACTTAACTGACTGAGCTACCCAGGTGCCCTGGCAATCACTGTTTTGTTTGTTGTGTATCATTCTTAGGGTAATGCCTACATATATATATGTTTTACATTCAAATTATAGCCCGCTGTTCATTTTTTTTCCATCTTGATTTTCTTACCTAAACAATGTATTTTAGAGATCTTTTCATGTCAGATGGAGCTGCCTTATTCTTTTCAGTGGCTGCATCATATTCCATTATATAGTCATATATGACTTTACTAACCATTACCTTATAATGTTGTTTTGAGGGATTGTTTTATTTTCTGTTCAAAATGTGCAACAATAAAGTTCTTGTCATTAACTAAATATATCTGTAGAATAAATTTCTAGTTAAGATAGTTGTTTGTGGCTTCTTCTATTTAACATAATTCCTTTGAGATTATTTTTTTTTCTTTTTCAAGAGGAGATTGATTTATATTGGTAACTGTGTCAGTAGTTCCAATATCAAGTACTTTTCTTATTTATAGTAATTTAAAAAAAATTTTTTTTTAATGTTTTATTTATTTCTAGGAGAGAGAGAGAGACAGCATGAGCAGGGGAGGGTCAGAGAGAGAGGGAGTGACAGACTCTGAAACAGGCTCCAGGCTCTGAGCTGGCAGTCAGCACAGAGCCCGACACGGGGCTCGAACCCATGAACCGCGAGATCATGACCTAAGCGAAAGTCGGATGCTTAACCGACTAAGCCACCCAGGCGCCCCATTATTTATAGTAATTTTTGAGTTGGAGTCCTCTTTGTTTCACAGATGGATATATCATATCATCTCAAAGTAATTGTAATTTAAATTCCTCCATTTTGCTATTTATACTTGTTGCTGCCTTTTGACTAAATGTGTCTTCTGTACCTTCAGAATAATATCAAATGCTAGTGATTATAGTACATCCTAATCTTGTTTGACTTTCATGAGACTTATTCCAGTTTTCCTATTTGAGCATGATGATAGCTTTTCAGGTGAGATTGGCATATTTTATTAATAAAGGAAGTCTTTTACAATTAATAAATGTAATAAAGTATCATGGAAATATTAAACCACTGTTTAGCAATGCCACAGTAATAATGGTTATGGGTAAGATCTATCCATTGATGCATAAAACTGGAATAAATTCTATTTGGTTGTGTCATTCTTTTATGAGCTGTTTTATTTTGTTTTGTAATGTATGGTGAGAAACAAGATACTTGTGTAGTCTCAAGGTATTTCCACAGGATGAGTAATAATTTAAACACAAAATAGAGTAACTTTAAGATGGAAAAAATTTGACAAGTGATCAAAGCTAACTTTACCAGTAGTGAGGCATATTGATATTAGGTACCATTGAAATGATATGCTGAGAAGGACATATATCACTTCTGGGATGTTTTTGCCAAAAATGCATAACCTGAACTTAAACATGAAAAAAATGTACATATTGGAAGAGTCTATAAAGTATCTGGTAAATATGTTTTAAAAGCATCAAAATCAAAGTCAAAGAATGCTTGCGCACTGGTCTCAGTATGGAGAAGGCTAAGGGGATATAGATCATGGATCAGAAAAAGGACTTGAGTGCAACAAGTGGCAACGTTTGAAGATCTGTAGATTTGTCAGTAATATTAAAGCAGTGTTAAGTTTATGGCTTTGTTTTTTATTTTTATTATTTTTTAAATTTTTACAAATAGTTTATTGTCAAATTGGTTTCCATATAACACCCAGTGCTCATCCCCACAAGTGCCCTCCTCCATGCCCATCTCCGCCCTCACCCCCACATCCATCAGTCCTCCGTTTGTTTCTCAGCATTCAAGAGTCTCTCATGGTTTGCCCCTCTCCCTTTCTCCCACCATTTCCCCCCTTCTTCTCCCCCATGGTCCTCAGTCAGTTCCTCTTAATCCTCCTATACGTGCAAACATGTGATATTTGTCCTCTGCCTGACTTATTTCGCTAAGCATAACACCCTCAAGGTCCATCTATGTTGCTACACATGGCCAGATTTCATTGTTTCTCATTGCCATGTAGTATTCCATGGTATAGATAAACCACATCTTTTTGATCCATTCGTCCGTGGATGGACACTTAGGCTCTTTCCATGTTTTAGCTATTGTGGAGAGTGCTGCTATGAACATTGGGGTACATGTGCTCCTATGCCTCAGCATTTCTGTATGCCTTGGGTAAATTCCTAGCAGTGCTATTGCTGGGTCCTAGGGGAGTTCTAGTTAGTTTCCTGAGGAACCTCCATACTGTTTTCCAGAGGGGCTGTACCAGTTTACATTCCCACCAACAGTGCAGGAGGGTGCCCGTTTCTCCACATCCTCGCCAGCATCTAGAGTTCTCTGATTTGCTCATTTTAGCCACTCTGACTGGCGTGAGGTGGTATCTCAGTGTGGTTTTGATTTGTATTTCCCTGATGAGGAGGGATGCTGAGCATCGTTTCGTGTGTCTGTTGGCCATCTGGATGTCCTCTTTGGAGAAGTGTCTGTTCAAGTCTTCTGCCCATTTCTTCACTGGGTTGTTTGTTTTTCGGGTGTGGAGTTTGGTGAGTTCCTTATAGATTCTGGATATCAACCCTTTATCTGATAGGTCATTTGCAACTATCTTTTCCCATTCCGTCGGTTGCCTATTAGTTTTGTGGGTTGTTTCCTTTGCTGTGCAGAAGTTTATGGCTTTAATGTTTTTATTATGATTATATATTAGGGAAAGTTGGGTAAAGGGTATACAGGAATTCTATACCATTTTGCAGCATTTTGAACATTTATGATTATTTCAGAGTAAAAAGCTAAAGACAAAACAAGCAAATAATATTCACAAAACCAAATAAAATAAGAGTTCATATGTAGTTAACAGGATTTTTGTGTGGACTAGAGAACCAAACGTGTATACTTCATAGCTAGGACACGTAGCTAGCAGGATTGGCCCAATCACATCAAGGGGCTCTTTCAGCAGAAACCCAGCTGTCCTCTCTTAATGCTAAATATTACTGATGATACAAAGAATTATACATTAATATCTCTGTCAGAGCTTTTCCAGAAGAATCAAATGTTTTTACCACTGTACTAGTCTGGGGTTCCTATCTCTCTGCATGCATATACTACATGTCTCATATTCATTTTTCCATATTTTATTCTCTTGCCTCCGTGTATCTTTGTCAGAACTTGGGAAACATCAATCCTTGGCTACAAGGAGTTTTAATTGATTTTCTAATTCTGAACCTTCCTTGCTTTTCTGGAGTAAACTCTATTTGGTTGTGTCTGTTATTCTTTTATGAGCTGTTGGATTTTGTTTTGTAAAAAGTTCACTTTCTCCTAATTGTTGACCACCTTTTGGGTTTACTAATGCATAATGAAAAACCAAGATATATTCAGAAGGACAGGAGTGTAGGTGAATCATGTATGTAATGTTTCTGACAAACATCTTTTAAAAATCTAATTAACATGGATAGCTTTGCAAAGGCAATTCTAAAAGTATTTTCATTCCTTTAAACAATGAGGAGTTGTTAAAAGTAAAAAAAAATTCTCTGGGGGAGGATGCTGGATGCTGTGGGTGAGATAGCAACAACATGGGGATAGGTCAGTGTATCTTTCTTGGATGAGTTTTTTTGATATTATCGATAAATTTTTCTTGATTATTGCTTTGGATGTATGATTATGTTTAAGTTATCCTAATTATTAACAGGGAAATAAAGGGATCAAAATCGATAGGTAAAATAAACTAGGAATTTGGCACATATGCTAAGTTCCATACCCTCTATGAGTGTTTTCCAGCTTTTCATTTTTGTTGTGAGCTGTATTTTGTGTAGGTAACAAAGCATCTGTAGGTTACTATGGGTAGTTTACAGAGTTCTTAAGTCATAAATGAAATATTGAATTATAAGCAGTCATAGAGCTAAAAGTTAGATATTTATTGGTACCTAAGGCATCCTGTATTTCTTTCTGTTGAAAAATATTTCCACTTGTATACTGGAAGTCTTACTTGACTTTGTGCTATCTTAACTTGAAGATTTTTTTAGAAGCTTTATTTTTTAGAGCTGTGTGTGTGTGTTTATGAACTCTTTTGTTGTAGAGGATAGAAAAGAATGTGTATGGGTAGGTACTGACAACCTAAAGCTTAGGAGTATGCTCTAGCTATATTGAAAAAGCACTAATGCTTTTAATTTTTTTCCCTCTTTTTGGAAGTTGGTAGGAGGACAGTTTGATTTGGAAATGAATTTCATTATCCAAGAAGGTGAGAGTATCATCTGCATGGTGGACCTACTAGAAAAATGTGACATTACTTGCCAAGCAGAAGTCTGGAGCATGTTTACAGCAATTCTGAAGAAAAGCATACGGAATCTTCAAGTCTGCACTGAAGTAGGCCTTGTTGAGAAAGTGCTTGGGAAAATTGAAAAAGTTGACAATATGATAGCAGGTATGGGTTTTTCTGTAGTATAATGGATGTGAAGAAATAAAGCTTGATTATTAAATACTATATTTTTCTTATTTTATTTAGTAATATTTAAGAAATATTTGAGATCTAACATGTGCCTAGAACTTTAGTGTTTAAACTCCTAAGTAAGCACAGTATGTTTTAATCTTTCAAGGAATATAAGTTGATTAATTGTTTTGTTGTTTTCTTTTGTTTCCAGATCTTTTAGTTGACATGTTGGGAGTGCTGGCTAGCTATAATTTGACAGTTCGAGAACTAAAGCTGTTCTTCAGTAAACTTCAAGGAGATAAAGGACAATGGGTAAAAAAAAAAAAGCCTGATACCCTTTGATATTTGAACATATCCCTCTCCTCAAATACATTAGTGGCTTTTAGGCAGCTGTTATTATACTGGGGTAAATGTCAAATTGAAGGGAAGAAATCAATCAAAATAGAATTTAGGTCTGGATAGCTGTTTTTGCCATGACCTGACACAGGTGTATACTAAGAGAATTGAATGTTCCAGGCAGGCTCAAACTTGGCCCTTCTTCAAACTGTTAGTCTTCAAATACACATTTAACATTTGTTAGAGGAAAAGGGTTAGGACAGAGAAAGAAAAGTGTTAGGTAGCAGCACCTAGCTTCTCTTTTTTATTGACCTGAGTAGTTTAGTTGTAGCCCTTAAACTTGAATAATCCACTCATTGAACAAAAGGTCTACAGTTTATTGGCTCCTCCCTCCATAGATACAATTTAATGGTCCTTTGCAATGGATAGCAGTAGGTCAACTTGTTTTGAACTCCAGATGCCTTAGCAAAACTGTTTGTTCCTACCACTTGGTTACTTACCTCTTGGAGGAATACTGATAAATATTTTCTTCATTTTTTGTTGCATTGCTGGGGTTATTTTAGTGTTCTTTAGAGAGCATTGCCCACAGCAACTGATTGTTAATCTAACTCTGTTGAAATGTGCCTAAATTGGTGCTTTGCAGTTGTACATTTTAGTTTATTGTGTTAAAATGATTAGACTCTAGCTTCTTTGTATCAGGCTCTAGCTCTTTGGCTTCCTTTAAGAAAATTTCATGATTGAGAGCACCTGACTGCTCATTTGGTAGGACATTTGACCCTTGATCTCAGGGTAATTAGTTTAAGCCCCACATTGGGTGTGGAGTTTACTTAAAAAATAAAGCTTTCATCATTTATTTTTAGCAATTTTATTATGTTTCTTGGTGTGGCTTACATTGTTTTTATTCTTATTATACTTGTGGTATTTGGGCATTTATAATAGAATTTTCAGCAAATTTGGAAACATTTTGGACATTATTTTTTCAAGTATCATGTCCTTATCCCTCCCTCCTCCTTCTGGGACTCTAATTACATGTATGTTAGGGCACTCCGATCTGTTCACTTGTTTTTCAGCCTTTTTCCTTTGTGCTTCATTTTAGATTGCTTTTATTACTGTATTTTTAAAGTAACAGCTCTTTTCTCCTGCAGTGTGTTAATTCTAGCCATTAAAATTTTCAGAGTTCAGATATTTTTATTTCTAAAGATTCTGTTTAGTTCTTTTTAATATTTTTTTAATTTTTCCTCGTTATATTCATGTTTTCTTTTAAATCCTTAGGGCTGTTGAGCATATTTATAATATAATAGTTGCTTTTATGTTATTATCTACTAATTCTATGATCTTTATCATTTTCTAGATCAGTTTTTTTACTCCCTGATTTTACTTCTGCTTATATGTCATTTTTCCTGATTCTAATGCTAGTGATTTTAGATCCAGTGATGTTAATATACTGAATTTTTCCTGGTTGAGTGCTAGATTTTGTCATATTCCTTTTCAGATTGTTAGACTTTTTTTGTAGGCAGATAAATTATTTGTGGATCAACTTTACTCTTAGAGGCTAGTTTAAAAGTTTTCTTTTGGTCAGATTGTCTGTAATTCTTTTTTTTTAATTTTTGAGAGAGAAAGAGAGGGAGAGAGAGAGCGAGCGAAAGCATAAATAGGGGAAGTGCAGAGAGAGGAGGGGACAGAGGATCAGAAGCAGGTTCCCGGCTGGCAGCAGAGAGCCTGATGTGGGGCTCAAACCCAGGAACCGCGAGATCATGACCTGAGCTGAAGTCGAAGGCTTAACTGACTGAGCCACACAAGTGCTCCTAGATTGTCTGTAATTCTAAGACTAGTTTAGCTTACTTATTCAGGTCTGGTTCTTTTAGGGTCTCTGTGAATGACTCTAAGTCTCAGATATGGGGTAAGAGGTAGTGTAAGACTGTGGTCACTCCACTGTGCCTAGCAGGGTCTCAATTTCTGGCTGTATAGTAGCTGTAAAAATTCCTTGATTTCTAGCTTTAAATATCTTGGGTTCACCTTGTTCAGTTTTGTGATAAGCATGAATAGTTTGGTATTAAGTCAAGGAGGATTAAAATCAGTATAGATTTTTGGAACTTCATATCTGCATAGCTCTTTTCTCTGTAGTACTCTCCTTGAAGCTTTAATCCACCTCAGACTACCCCACACTGCAATTTCTGCCTCACCAAGTCAATGAGACCTTCATATTCTGTTTGGTTTCCCTTTTCCTGTGCAGTGGTATGGAAATTGCATCCTGTATTGCATCCTGTTAGAAAGTCTGGTAATCTCATGGCTCATTTTGTTTCCTTTTCTCAAGTGTCAGTGTCTTGAGCTACTTCTTCCATGTCTAAAAACAATTTCTGTTTCATACATTTTATCTAGTATTCTAGTTGTTGAGGATGAGTTGATAAGTCGAGGTCCTGTTACTGTGTCATGTCCAGAAGAGAAAATACAGATCATCTTTGACTTACAGTGGAGTTCCATCTTGATAAATCCATTGTAAGTTGAAAATGTTAGAAGTTAAAAATACATTTAATACACCTAATTTACCAAACATTATTAGAACACTTATATTACCCTACAATTGGGTAAGATCATGTAACACAAAGCCTATTTTATAATATAGTGCTGAATACATCATGTAATTTATTGCATGCTGAATTGAAAGTGCAAAACAGAAAGGCTGTTTATGTACAGAATGGTTGTAAGTGTATCAGTTGTTTACCTTTGTGATTGTGTGGCTGACTGGGGGCTGTGACTTGCTGCCACTGCCCAGCATCATGAGAGAGTATTGTACTGCATGTTGCATGTCACTGCCTGGGAAAAGATTAAAATTCAAAGTTCAAAGTACTATTTCTACGAAATGCATATAGGTTTCACACCATTGTGAAGAGAAAAAATTCTAAGTTGAACAATCAGAATTTAGGGATTGTGTATATAGTAGTTTCATTTTAGTTTTTATTTATATTCAGTGTATTTATTCTGAATGTATAATATATTTCTGTTGGTGAATATAGAAAACTCTGAGAAAATAGCAATGGATATGTTTAAATGTGTATTTATAGAGATAGATACCCCACAACCAAATAAACACAAAGTCACTAATAATTAGAGATATTCAAATTAAAACAAAATTGGTGTGTTATGGCTATTAGTGTTAAGGATTATAAAGTTGGATAATAGCAAATATAACTGAGGGGATAGGGTTACTTTAAACCTGTGTGCTAGTGGCTGGAGTGAACTCATTTAGCCAAACCTGAGTAATCTAGCACTAATTAGTCACATAAATTTATACTCAAACCCAGTGATTTAGTAATTTCCTCCTGAGTGGGTGTTGCATTAAATTCTCACGTTGTTTCATAGGAAAATACACTTAAGGATGTTCACTGAAAGTTTATGTTTGATGGCAGTAATTATCACCGTAAGGGTTTATTGTTAGGATAGTAGATAGGTTGAATGTATTGGATACATAGAATAGATTATTATATGACAGTTAGAATCAAAAGTTAATATGAATAGATGCAAAAAGCAGAAAGAAACAGATTCTTATATCTGACCAAAGATCTTTTAAATTATAAGGATCACACAAGAACATTTTTGAAGGAACACCTGTAAAGATTAAATATGTTTACATAGTTGCTTATGTGATTGGGAGTAGAATGTGAGTAAGTTTAGGGCATAAAGAGAAAAATAATTGTTAATAACAAGAGCAAGGCCTTGGGGCACCTGGCTGGTTCAGTTGGTGGTGCACGTAACTTTTGGTCTTGGGGTTGTGAGTTTGAGTGCCACATTGGGTGTATAGATGAATTAAAAATAAACTATTTAAGCGCCCTCCCCCAAACAAACAAACAAATAAAACCAAGCAAGGCCTAGCTCAGTCATTAACCATTCAGAGAATGGTTAACACTATATATATATTTATTTTTGACTGTTGCTGATTTTGGTTATTTCATTTTGGAATCTTATTTATTTATTTATTTATTTTTAATGTTTTATTTATTTCTGAGAGAGAGAGGGATAGACAGCATGAGTAGGGGAGGGTCAGAGAGAGAGGGAGTTACAGAATCTGAAACAGGCTCCAGGCTCTGAGCTGGCAGTCAGTACAGAGCCCGACGCAGGGCTCAAACCCACGAACTGTGAGATCATGACCTGAGCTGAAGTCGGACGCTTAACCGGCTGAGCCACCCAGGTGCCCCTGGAATCCATTTTAAAAAATCAGTATGATTGTGTACTTTTATAATTGAGTGGTGTGGCTAATTGAAGATTTCTTGATCACTTAAGAATGAAACTTTCCACTTAACAGGTAAAAGATTGCTGGACTCTTTTAGACATTTAGTAATGATAACTTAGAGCAGATACCAAATAAAATCAAGGCAAGCCTGTGATTTCACTTGTAGTTTGACCCTGTTTTGATCTTTTAATGAAGAAGAATGTACTACCCTTTATCCTATTTGCTTGTAAACTGATTAAAGTGATAATGTATATCTGATTGTTCTTTGCTTTTCCTTGTAAATAAGCCCTTTTATTTTAGCTGTTGGATGTTTTGTTTATTAGAGGAGACTTGTGGGTCAAAGAGGCATTAAATAAATGTAATGTTACAACTTTTTTTTACATGCTATATAGTTAAGGTAATATTGTAAAATGAAATATGATAGGGGGATTGCATCCAGTGTCAGAGGTCAAGGAAGACTCCCATAAGGAAGTAACTATTAAGGTTAGCTCTAAAAGATGCGTAGGATATGTATTAGTTAAGAGGGGAGGGAACTAGGCCTAATGAGAACACTTTAAGCACAAGGAATAGTTTGTGCTCAGGCCCTGTTGTTAGGAAGAAGGCAGAGAGGGCTTTGTGGATGACTGCAGAGAGAGGGGAAGATAGAAATGCAAAATGAGGCTAGTGAGGTAGAAAGAGTATCTTGAGGGCTATGTTACAGGTTTTGGTCTTTTAAAATATATATTTTGTAAAGCTTATTTATTTATTTTGAAAGTGAGAGAGAAGAGAGGGAGAGAGAACGCGAGTGGGAAAGAGGGAGAGAGAGATTCCCAAGCAGGCTCTGTGCTCACAGCACAGAGCCCGATGTAGGGCTCCAACTCACGACCTAAGATCAGGACCTGAGCAGAAATCAAGAGTCTGATGCTTAAACAACTGAGCCACCCAAGATGCTCTGAGTGGGTTTTGGTCTTTATTTTAAAGGCAATGGGAAACTATAGAAGAGGTAGCATAATAGGTGAAAGTGTAGTGATTAAAAGCATGGACTCTGAAGTCAGGCTGAGTTCTCATCCCAACCTTGCTACTTTCTACTTATGTTACCTTTGAAATGTTTCTCTGCCTGGGGCACCTGGGTGGCTCAGTTGGTTAAGCGTCTGACTTCAACTCAGGTCATGATCTCAGCGTTCGTGGGTTCAGGCTCCGCATCGGGCTCTGTGCTGCCTGCCAGCTAGCTCAGACTGCCTGTTTCAGGTTCTGTGTCTCCCTTTCTCTCTGACCCTCCCCTGCTCACGCTGTCTCTCTTTCTCTCAGAAATTAAAAAAAAAAAAAACGTTCCTCTGCCTTAGAGTCCTCCTCTATAAAATGCGATGATGATAGTACCACCCCTAGGATGGTTATAAGGTTAAAATATTTTTATTGTTTCATAAAAGCAACCTTTAACATTGTTTAAAGCTTGTTTAAATTTAGCATTGTTTAAATTTAGCATTATTTATTTGTTAACTTTAAAAAATGTTTTGAAGAGGGATGGCTGATTGGTTGATGTAGTTTGTAATTTTAAAAGATAATTTTTGCTGTTGTGTGGAGAAGTTTCAAGTGTCAGGTGATATTGAACATTTATCAAACACCTTATACGTTCTGTCATATTACAAAAAATGGCATAGAATACATTGTATATTTCTTTAAGATAATGAAAATAACATGCTTTTTATGTGCTTTAGGTTAAAACATTTTTTTGGTTATTCTTGAGTATATTAAAGTATATGAAAAATAAGTTGTTTTATGGTGAATAGTGTGGCTAATGAATTGTTGATTATTTTCATAGCCTCCACATGCTGGGAAGTTGCTGTCTGTGTTAAAGCATATGCCTCAGAAGTATGGTCCTGATGCCTTTTTCAACTTTCCAGGAAAGAGTGCTGCAGTAAGTAAATTTTAATGAGGATATCACTTGGAGTGCTTTCCTTGTTTTCATGAAAGTACAGCCTTGTAAACACCCCTGATAGGTTTTGTGTTAGGTAGAAACTTCTTTGCACAACCTAAAATTCCTGATAGCAGTCATTTGTGTTACTCTTTCCTATTTAAAAAAGTGAAGAAATACAGCCTCAAAGAAGTTAAGAAAGCTGCCCACTTTTAGCTTGGAGCAACTGGACTAAGAACTCAGTTCTTTTAAGCATAAGCCGTGTTGTCTTCAGAATTTACCTCTGAATTCCCAAATAGATATTTGTGTGTAACACTTTCACTTTCTATCTTACTGAACATCTTTCTTTAGCCTTGTATTTCCCCATTCCTGTTTCTTTTTCACCTGGTGTGTAGAATGAGAACTTTCTGAAACTTTTTGGCAGAAGTTCCTGACTTGTGAGTTGCAAAATTAATATCAGTTTCAGCACTTTTTAATATATATATATATTTTTTTAATTTCTAGGAGAGAGAGAGAGAGAGAGAGACAGCGTGAGCAGGGGAGGGTCAGAGAGAGAGGGAGATATAGACTCTGAAATAGGCTCCAGGCTCTGAGCTGGCAGTCAGCAGAGCCCGACGCGGGGCTCGAACCCACGAACCGCGAAATCATGACCTAAGCGAAAGTCGGGCGCTTACCCGACTAAGCCACCCAGGCGCCCCAGTTTCAGCCTTTTTAAAAAGTTTATTTATGGGGCGCCTGGGTGGCTCAGTCGGTTAAGCGTCTGACTTTGGCTCAGGTTATGATCTCACAGTTTGTGGGCTTGAGCCCCGCATTGGGCTCTGTGCTGACAGCTCAGAGCCTGGAGCCTGTTTCAGATTCTGTATCTCTCCCTCTCTCTCTGACCCTCCCCTGCTCACGCTCTCTCTCAGAAATAAAAAAATTGTGGGGCACCTGGGTGGCTTAGTCGGTTAAGCGTCCGACTTTCGCTTAGGTCATGATCTCACGGTTCGTGGGTTCGAGCGCCGCGTCGGGCTCTGTGCTGACTGCCAGCTCAGAGCCTGGGGCCTGTTTCAGTCTGTGACTCCCTCTCTCTCTGACCCTCCCCTGTTCACGCTGTCTCTCTCTCTCTCCTAGAAATAAATAAAACATTAAAAAAAAAAAAAAGAAATAAAAAATTGTTAATCAGTTTATAAAGAAGACATTGTTAGTAATATCTGTAGTGTTTCAAAGTGTTATAGGAGTGAATTATGTAATGTGTATATGTTATATGTGGAGGTTTTTAACGTCCTCATATTATGTTGGCCTGCTTGTTACAAGTAATTTTTTCTTTGAAGATATTTCAGTCTGTTCTTACTGAGAATATCTTTGGTAAGTTTTTACTTTGCTTCTCATTGTATCTTTTGTTAATTTTTAATTTTTTTATTTTTAAGTTTACATCCAAGTTAGTTAGCATATAGTGCTATAATCATTTCAGGATTAGATTCCAGTGATTCTTCCCTATGTATAGCATCCCAGTGCTCATCTCAACAAGTGTCCTCCCTAATGCCCTTTACCCGTTTAGCCCATTCCCCCCCATCCATAACACCTCCAGCAACCCCCTGTTTTCTGTATTTAAGAGTCTCTTATGTTTTGTCCCCTTCCTTGTTTTTATATTATTTTTACTTCCCTTCCCTATGTTCGTCTGTTTTATATCTTAAATCCCTCATATGAGTGAAGTCATATGATCCTCATCTTTTTCTGACTAATTTCGCTTAGCATAATACCCTCCAGTTCCATCGCAAATGGCAAGATTTCATTCTTTTTGATTGCCAAATAATACTCCATTGTGTATATATATATATATATATATATATATATATACACACACACACACACTATATCTTCTTTATCCATTCATCCGTTGATGGACATTTGGGCTCTTTCCATACTTTGGCTATTGTTGATAGTGCTGCTATAAACATTGGGGTGCATGTGCCCGTTTGAAACAGCACACCTATAACCCTTGGATAAATACCTAGTAGTGCAATTGCTAGTTCATAGGGTAAGGAACCTCCTTAATTTTTAATTTTTTGAGGAACCTCTATATTGTTTTCCAGAGTGGCTGCACCAGTTTGCATTCCCATCAGTAGTGCAGAAGAGATCCTCTTTCTCTGTATACTTGCCACCATCTGTTGTTGCCTGAGTTGTTAATTGTAGCCATTCTGACAGGTGTGAGGTGGTATCTCATGGTTTTGATTTGTATTTCTCTGATGATAAGTGATGCTGAGCAATTTTTCATGTGTCTGTTAGCCATCTGGATGTCTTCTTTGGAGAAGTGTCTATTCCTGTCTTTTGCCCATTTTTTCACTTGATTATTTGTATTTTGGGTGCTTCTGATAATATCTTATTTGCTTGATAGACCATATATAGTCAGGTAACACCTACAGAAAGAAAAGTGGGGAATGTTCCCCACTGGGGAATGTTTCATGTGCACTTTTAAGGAATGTATATTGTGCTGTTTTAGGATGGAATGTTCTGAAAATATCCCGTAAGTCCATCTGGTCCCAGTGTCATTCAGAGCCATTGTTTCCTTGTTGATTTTCTGCTTAGATGATCTGTCCATTGCTGTAGTGGGGTTTTAAAGTCCCCTACTATTATTGTATTATCAATGAGTTCCTTTTTGTTTGGTATTAATTGATTTATATTTGAGTGCTTTCATGTTGGGGGCATAAATGTTTACAATTGTTAGATCGTCATGACATATATAATTATGATATAATGCCCTTCTTCATCTCTTGTTACAGCCTGTTTTAAAATCGAGTATGTCTAATATAAGCATGATTACAATGGCTTACTTTTGATATCCATTAGGGGTTTTCAGTCCCCTCAGTTTCAGTCTGCAGGTGTCTTTAGGTCTAAAATGAGTCTCTTGTAAGGCAGTATTTAGATGGATTTTGTTTTTTTAAAAAATTTTTTTAATGTTTATTTTTGAGAGAGCACGCAAGTGCATGCGAATGTGGGAGGGACACAGAGAGAGGGAGACACACAATCCAAAGTGGGCTCCAGGCTCAGAGTTGTCAGCAGAGAGCCTGACTTGGGATTCGAACTCATGAAATACAAGATCATGCATGACCTGAGCCGAAACTGGATGCTTAGCTGCTTCAGCCACCCAGGTGCCCCAGAGGTCTTTTTTTTTTTTTTTTTATCTGTTCTGTTACTCTGTGTCTTTTGATAGGAACATTAGGCCATTTACATTAAGAGTTATAAATGAAAGATATTAATTTAGTGCATTTACCTGTAAAGTTGGTGTTTCTGGTTATGTTCTCTGTTTCTTTATAGTTTTTGTTGATTATTTTTTTTCTTTTTGCCACTCAGAAAGTCCCCTTTATTTATTTTTTTAAATGTTTTTATTTATTTGTGTATGTGAGAGATAGACAGTGTGATCAGGGGAGGGTCAGAGAGAGAGGGAGATACAGAATCTGAAGCAGGCTCCAGGCTCTGAGCTAGCTGTTAGCACAGAGCCTGACGCGGGGCTCGAACCCACAAACTGTGAGATCATGACCTGAGCCAAAGTTGGACATTTAACTGACTGAGTCACTCATGACTGAGCTACATGAAATACATGTAGCATTGTAAAGTCTTATTTTCTTGATTTTAGTAATAAAATTTTTCATTGAATTAATAACTCTGAATGTTTTCCTTTAGGCCATTGCATTACCTCCTATAGCCAAATGGCCATACCAGAATGGTTTTACATTTCATACCTGGCTAAGAATGGATCCTGTAAATAACATCAATGTGGATAAGGATAAACCCTATTTATATTGGTATGTATTTTTGTAACGTAGTGTTATTATCTTCCTTTGAAAATGAGACAATATTTCGAGGTAAAATGAAAATTATTCTTTATAGTTTCAGAACCAGCAAAGGTCTTGGTTATTCTGCTCACTTTGTTGGGGGCTGTTTGATTATAACATCAATAAAGTCAAAAGGAAAAGGCTTTCAACACTGTGTGAAATTTGATTTTAAGCCACAAAAGGTATGTGATCTTAGTAAGTCATAGTTAATTATCAAGTTATATTAGCCTTCAAAATGCTTTGTTTTAATATTAATGACATAACATGTGGTAGATCACAATTCTATTTATTCTGTTTCAGAAAATTAAGTATAAATCACTGGACAGTTGTTAGCCTCCCTGATTTGGATAATAAAAAGTGATATTTCGTTATTCATAGAGTGTAAGAAATACAGGGGGACAATATCAATGACAGTTAGTTTAGTAAAAATAGTAGTAGTAGTAGTAATAGTAATATGTGTTTTCTTTTCTACTATAAAATTTAGGGATTAATAAATGGTTCATCAACAAAATGTATGTACATATAGATAAGTAGGTAAAACAAATGTGGCAAAATGTTGACAGTTGTGGTATCTAGGTGGTGGAAAGACGGTATTTGTACTAAACTTTTAACTTTTTTGGGATATGTTTGAAAACTTTCATAATAAAGAGTTGGAAAGATAACTTCACAGTAAGTTCTTCTGTATTGAGAGTTCCCTTGATTAAATATTCTGAAGGTTGAATATTGATATTATTTCACTGATACTTATTTTATTTTTAGATATAATTATAACTTAAAATTTAAGTTTTACTTGTTATTTTGAGTGTGGTTGAGTTATTTCAAGAATCATAATCCTTTTTTTCCCAAACTATTTTTGCTTATTCAGTGGTATATGGTAACTATAGTGCACATTTATAACCGATGGAAGAACAGTGAGCTTCGATGTTACGTGAATGGCGAGCTAGCTTCCTATGGAGAGATAACATGGTTTGTCAACACCAGTGATGTAAGTGGTTTGAAAAAGTTATTTTAAAAGTATGAACTTTTTAAATATGAGAAATATATTTTACGTTGAGTATAAATTTTAGAATGTTGCAATGGCAGTTAAGTTTGGTTAGAATGTTAATATATGTGCACAGTAGAACTGTGTCTGTATGTCTCATAAGATACTACTGAGTCCTGGTTATAAAATTATTCTCGATAGGGTAGAGATAGATGAGAACTTATTTATAGGTAACAATGGATATAGTTAGGAGCTCTACAGCAGAATTCTGATCATTTTTATGAATAAGAGGATACATGCTCATAAATTTTGCAAATCATTCATAGCTGCTATGGATAACTATTATGTAATAATGTTTTCAGGATTGAGGAAGAGATATGTATGTTTTAAGTTAAATTTAAATTTTTAATAGGAATTAAATTAAATGTTCTTTTTCTTAACAATTACATTTCTAAATAGAAAACTTGAAAAATACAAATAGGAAAATGATTACAAACCATTTCATCATTCACCATTAAATTCTTCTTTTATATCCTATGCTATACGTATTTATGTATTATGTAATGATAATCTTAAGAGCTTGGGTTGTTGTAAGAGATAGACTTAGGTTTGAATCCCAACTCTGTCACTTGCTAACTGTATGACCTTACTTCCAATCTATTAGGATTTAAGTTTTCTCCACCTGAAAAATGAGTGTAAAATAGTACCTATCTCAGAAGGTTAATGTGGTAATTACATGAGGTACTGTTTACAAATTAATTAGTAGAGTGCCTTGTGTAAAGTAAGTGCTCAATAAATGTTAGCGCTCCTTTTTTTTTAAAACACAAAAAGCGGATCAGCTGTATCTGTTGTTTTTTAACCTAGTTTTTCCTTATGTTAACTTTTATTGAGTGCTTCTTGTACTCCAAGCATTGTAATAAATACCTTTATTTTTTTTAAAAGCACCGACCTTCCAAGATAAGTACTATTATAATCTCCATTTTACAGGTAAGGAGACTGAAGCACAGAGAGATTAAGTAACTTGCCAAATCAGCAGCATGTGAAGCAGTGATTTGACTTAAAGTGGCTTGTCTTGAGGACCCAGATGTTAACAACTTTTCTGTATTCCCTAATGTCAATACATATTTATTTTCTAACATGCTTTCTAATGGTTTTGTTGTATAACTTAAAGAGATGTGATGAACTGTACTTTAGTCCTTCTTTCTTGGACACATGGGTTTTTAAAAAGTGGCTTGCAACCTAGATGTTGAGATAATTTTTTTTTATGTTAGAGGAATACATACATGTCCTTTTCTGCATTTACATATTTCTTTTGAGAGATTGTATCTATTCCCATGATCTCACCCGTTGTCTATAGTCTATTCCATGAAATCTGCAAGAGTCTGTCTTTATAATTTTAACATCTCATCAAACTTAACAGAACTCTGCTTCTTCATTCATGTTGGCTCCATCCATATTAACTCGCAGAACAGGCAGATTATGTCCTAAACTTAACTCATGATTTTCCTTCTTATAACTCATGATTTTCCTTCCATTTGCTGTTTTAGTTACTCAGATCTGAACGTTTGGAGTCCATAATGATTTCTCTGACTCTGATTTCGTACATCCACTTTGTCATTAGGTTTTATTTATTGTACTCTGGAAAACTTGGATTTTCTCCTTTTCTTTTGATGTCTTTCTTGATCTCTACATGATAATAATGAATTAAGTGAAGTGCTAAATGAATTATTTTAATTTAGCCAGATTAGAACAGAACAAACATTTATACCAAAATTTATACCAAAACATGTAAGCAATATAAGTTATTATTATCTAGAGGAGATATTTTTGTTTTTTCTTTAATAAAATCTGTTTTCTTTCACAGACCTTTGACAAATGTTTCCTGGGCTCGTCAGAAACAGCAGATGCAAATAGAGTTTTCTGTGGTCAGATGACTGCAGTGTACCTTTTTAGTGAAGCTCTTAATGCCGCTCAGATTTTTGCTATTTATCAGTTGGGCCTGGGATATAAGGTACTTTACTTGCTGTTCATTGCTTAACCAGTGTTAGTTGAGCTTGATTTAAAGTTAGGTGATCCATGGGACAACCTACCTTGGGTTACAAAATTGAATGTCAGGGTAATCAGGGGCACTATAGAGAAGTCACAGGAGTTTGGTTTCTTATAAGAGTTGTCCATGTTGTTTTGTTGTAGTAGTTTCTTTCTTTTTATTGCTAGGTAGCATTCCATGGTATCCATATATCACAGTTTTAAAAAAATGGATTTTATTCCTTTTTTAACTAATCACTGCGCCCAATGAGGGATTCAAACTTGTAACCCCAGAATCAAGAGTTGCATGCTTTATTGACTGAGCCAGGCAGATGCCCCTGTATCACAGTGCTTTAATGCATTGTTCTATTGATGAGTATTAGGGTTGTTTCCAGTTTTTGGCTGTTATGAATAAGCTGCTTTGAATATTGGTATATAAATCTTTGTGCTGACACATAATTTTATTTCATAAATATGTAAGCATGGAATTACTAAGTGATGGTAACTGAAATTGCCAAACCCATACAAATGTAGTTGTATAATTTTACATTTCTGCAAGCAGTGCATGAGCTTTCTACATCCTTAACATCTTGTATTGCTGGTCTTTTTAATATTACACATTTCACTGAGTATGTAGTGATATTTAAGTATGGTTTTCATTTCATTATTGTAATGACTAGAGATTCCAAGTATCCTTTTTTTGGCATATCAGTCATTTTTGTATGTTCCTTTTTGACATGTGTTCACATCTTTTGTGTTTTTTTTTTGGTTGACTTTATTTTGAGTTTTGAGATTTCTTTATATATTACAGATACAATAATTTTGTTAGATGTATGAGTTGCAAATATTTCTCCCCTGGTCTGTGTCTTGCCTTTTTGTTTTCTTTTTTCCTTTTTAAAGTTTTCTTTCTTTCTCCCTTCCCTTCCCTCCCATTTTTTTTTTTTTTTTTAGAGAGAAAAAGAGAATACGAGTAGGGGAGAAGAACAGAGGGAGAGGGAGCGAATCCCAAACAGGCTCCACACTCACTGTGGAGCCTGATGTGGGGCTTGGTCCCAGAACCCTGGGATTATGACCTGAGCTGACAAGAGTTGGAGGCTCAACTGAGTGAGCCACCCAGCTGCCTGTCTGTATTTTTTTTTTTAAGATTAAAAAAAATTAGTCTCTACATCACAACCCTGAGATCAAGAGTTGTACTCTCCACTGACTGAGGCAGCCAGGTGCCCCTACCTTTTTGTTTCCATAATGTGTCTTTTGAAGAACAGATTATTTTTTTTATTAAAAAATTTTTTTAAAAAAATGTTTATTTACTTTTGGGAGAGATACAGTGCACAAGTGAGGGAGGGGCAGAGAGAGAGGGAGATAAAGAAGCAGGCTCCAGGCTCTGAGCTGTCAGCACAAAGTCTGATGCAGGGCTCGAACCCATGAACTGCAAGATTATGACCTGAGCTGAAGTCGGATACTCAACCGATTGAGCCACCCAGGTGCCCCAGAACAGATTAATTTAATTTTTATGAATTCCGGATTTTCAGCTTTTTTTTGTTATTGCCATGATTTTTGTGTCCTAAGACATCTTTATTCCAAGGTTCGGGAGATTTTCTTATGTGTTTTTCTATTATAGTTTCAGCATTTTTGTTTAGGCCTATGACCCATTGTAAGTTATTTTTTGTGTGTGTATGGGGTAAGTGTTGAGATTCTTTTTTTTCCCCCCCATATGGTCACTCTGGGGTTCCAGAACTGTTGTTTTGTAAATTGCATTCTTTCTCCCTTGCCTTAAATTGGCATCTTTGAGGCTGTATTGTATTTCAGTGACTTATATGTCTTTCTTATGCCAGTGCTGTATTGTCTTTATTAATGTTAGTTTTACCATAAGCATTGAAAACAGGAAGTCTGAAACCTCACTTTATTTTTTTTTTAATTGTTTTGGCTTTCTAAGTCATTTGTATTTCCAGATATATTTTAGAACCCACTTAGCAATTTCTAGAGAAATGTCTACTGGGATTTTATTTGGTGTTGTATTGAGTATATAGATCAATTAGAGAACAACTGACCGGCCTACTGATACTGATTTTTCCAGCCTGTGAATGTGATGTTATCTCTCTCTTTACTTAGGTTTTCTTCAATTTCTTCCAGCACTGGTTTTTTGGTTTTCATTGTAGAGGTCATGTATACATTTTGTTAAATGTATTCTTAAGTGTTCAATGTTTTTCGAGTAATAAGTTGTATTAAAAGTATCAGTTTCTAATTGTTTGTTTGTAGTATATAGGGATATAGTTAACTTTTGTTTATTGACCTTATTAAATTTGCTATTAGTTTTACTAAGGTATTTTAGGATTTCCTATATATATGTTATTGTAGACTGTAAATTTTATTTCTTCATTTCCAGTCTTTATGTCTCTTTTTTTGCATCATTGTACTGAGTAAGACAACCAGTATAAATAGTTAAATAGAACTGGTGAGAATAGACATTTTTTGCATTGTTTCTTATTTTAGGGGGAAAGCAATAATACATATTTTATAGATGCCTTTTATCAAGCTGGGAAATTTCCATTTCTGATTTCCTGAAAATTATTATTAGAGACATACTGAATTTTATAAAATGAATTTTGCTTTTTTATCAATTCTGACAATCTTTCCTTTTAATTTGACTGTTTACATAGTTTATAGTTCATTATGAGTATAGATACTATGTGTCTTAAATCTAAGTGTTTATATCTGGACTTTGAATTGTTTCATTGTACTGTATCCATAGGCCACTAGCACACAGTCTTGAATACTGCAGTTTTATAATATGTTTTTTAAGTTGATTTATTTATTTTGAGAGAGAGAGAGAGGGTAAGGGGCAGAGAGAAAGGGAGAGAGAAAGAGAGAATCCCTAGCAGGCATTGTACTGTCAGTGCAGCGTCTGATGCTAGGCTCAAACACATGAACTGAAATCATGACCAGAGCCCCAATCAGGAGTCAGACGCTTAACTGACTGAGCCACCCAGGAACCTCTGTAATACATTTTTTACGTCAGGAAGTGTGAGTCCTCCAACTTTGTTCTTTTGCAAGACTGTTTTGGCTATTTTTAGTATCTTAAAAAATTTTTTTTTGAACGTTTGTTTATTTTTGAGAGAGAGAGAGACAGAGTGTGATGTGGGAGGGGCAGAGAGAGAGGGAGATAAATATATTAGTCATAGAAAGACAAATGCTGTATGATTCCACTCATATGAGATATCTAAAATATCAAACTCATAGAAGCAAAGAATTGAAGGGTGGTTGCCAAAGGCTGGGCGGAGAGAAAAGAGTAATTGACACTCAGTGGGTATAAAATTACAGTTATGCACGATGAACAAGTTGGAGAGATCTGTACAACATTGTGCCTATAAATACAATACTGTATTGTACATTTAATATCTGTTAAGAGGATAGTTTCCTGTTAAGTGTTTTTACCATGATTAAATTAAAAAAGAAAGAAACAAAGAAAAAGTGTTGAAAGCAGACATCCCTTAGGAGAAGAAGCATTCCATTTTTATTTTTGCTATCAATATGGTGTTTGCTGTTCACTTTTTGTAGATGTTCTTTGTTCATTTGAGGACATTCACTTTTATTCCTAGTCTGTTGAGTGTTTTCATCATGAAGCTTTGCTGCATTTTTGTCACATGTTCTTTGTGCTTCTTTTGGGATGATCACGATTTTTGTCTTTTATTTTTATTAATATAGTGTACTGAATTGTTCAGATATTGTTAAATCAACCTTTTGTTCCCTGGATATTATCACACTTGGTCATAGTTTATATTCTTATCCATGAAATATACTGCGGTCCAGAGAGGCACCTTAATGGTAAATGTGTAGAAGTAACCGCTGATACTAGTACTAGGTCAAAAATCTTATCAATAGTCATCTCTAACATATGAGTCATCTTTCCTTTGTATGTATGGTCAGATAGTGATAAAACTGTACTAAAAATCATGTGAGAAATTGATGATCATGGAATTACTTCTTGCTTTAGTTTTACTTCTGAAATCTGATGTGTTGTATAATCCATGTTTTAGAGGGCTCCCTAAAACTTAAGGTCGCAGGGACACGGAAAACCAGCAATCTCAGAGTGACCATATAGGCATTGCAGTTGATTCAGTGCTTTAAAGATTAAAAAGTAGATATTTCAAAAGAAATGAAGGGTTAAATACTTCTTTCATATTGTCTTAGTGTTTGATGAAGTACCATGTTGCTTAAAGTACTTTGAAAGGGTATTTTTATTTTAATTTATGATATCAAATAGTATTTACACATGAATATTATTTCTGTAATTTAACCACAATTTCTGAAATATGTCAAAGTCTTAGTTTTAGTTTTGTTTAGATTTACTTTAGATTGGTTAGTGGGAGTGATTTGTTCCTAAATTCCAAAGTAGAAAAATGTTTGTTCAGCTGTTTCTTTTCAAAAATTTTACCTGCTAATGTTGATGCACTGTACTTTGAATAGTAGCACAAGTTAAATAATTTGTTTAATTGAATTAGTTTATGATCTTTATTCTGCCATAGATTAATTTGTGGATTCAAGAAGTCAGCTATTTCTTTAGACTTTCTCAGTTTCTGCCTTTGGAAAATAAATTCTATAATCTTCCATATTATATGTCTATGTATTGTAAGTTGGTAAATAGGTTTAGCTTTTGTAGGTTGCCCAAATGACATTTCCCCTCAAAACCATTTATTATTTAGAAATATTTATTTCAGTTATGCTAAAATTCCCTTTACAATTAGCTTTCATTAAGTTAAAAAAAAAAGAATATTAAATCAGTGCTTACAAATTTATTAACCGCTTATCAAGGGGGCAGGAATTTTAGAAAAATAATATATTAAAGCTTTTCAAATGTTTTGTGTAAAAGTCAGAAAGGTAAAGGCAGTCTTATCATATTTTACATTTTATTTTTATAGAAATATTGAAGTAGACTTCACAAGTTGAATCCAACAAGTCTTTGTTGGAAAAGATGTTCCATTTAGCTTTAAGTGGTTACAGTTAAACTAAAGAAACAAATCCTGGTCTGTGATTACTTAGAAGTATGGTTTAAGCGGCATCTGGGTGGCTCAGTCAGTTAAGGGTCTGATTTCAGCTCAAGTCATAATCTCACAGTTCGTGGGTGTGAGCCCCATATCAGACTCTCTGCTGTCAGCATGGAGCCTGCTTTGGATACCTCTGTTCCCTTCTCTCTTTGCCCCTTTCCCTGTTCATGCTCTTATCTCTCAAAAAATAAACCTAAAAAACCCATATGATTTAAAAGATAAAATACAAGCTCTCTGGTAAAGGTAAATATATAGGCAAATACAGTATCTTATAATCTTGTAATGTTAGTGCATAAAGGACCTTTTTAAAAAGTTTATTTATTTATTTTGAGAGAGAAGGAGAGATCAAGAGAGGCAGAGAAAGTAGGAGTGGGAGGTAGGATTTGCACTGTCCCTGTAGAGCCTGATGATTTCTTGAGCCAAATGAAAACAACATATCAAATTTTATGGGATTTAGGGAAAGCAATACCAAGAGGAACATTACAGTCCTTTAACAAAAAAGAAAGAGCTCTGGTCAATAACTTGATTTTGCCCTTCGAGGAACTAAAAAAAGCCAAGTAATCTCAAAGTTATCACAGGAAAGGAAGTGATAAAAATTCAGAGTAGAAGTAAACGATAAAGAGACTAGAACAACAATAAAAAATATTAACAAAACTAAGTTTAGTTTTTTTTCCAAAAGATCTACAAAGCAGACAAATTCTTAGCTAGATTCAGATAAAAGAGAAGACCTAATAACTAAAAGAAATGAAAGAAGAAAAAAATAGAAGAAATAGAAAAAAAAGAAGAAATGAAAGAGAAATGAAATGAAAGAAGCATTACTACTAATGCCATGAATCTAAAATGACTTAGGATACTACTATGAGCAAATTTATGTCAGCAAATTGAATAATCTGGAAGAAATGGATAGTTCTGGAAACACACTGCTTATCAAGACAAAATCTGCACAGACTGTTAGCTACCAAGGAAATTGAATCCGTAATCTAAAACCTCTGAATAAGGAAAAGCTGTGTGCTACGTATGATTTCACTGGATTATTCAAACAATAAAGAAGAATTAAAACGAATCCTTTTCAGTTTCAAGAAATCAGGAGGAAGGGACGCCTGGATGGCTCCATCGGTTAAGCGTCTGACTTCGGCTTAGGTCATGATCTTGCGGTTCGTGGGTTTGAGCCCCACGTTGGGCTCTGTGCTGACAGCCAGCTCAGAGCCTGGAGGCTGCTTCAGATTCTGTGTCTCCCTCTCTCTGACCCTCCCCTGCTTGCTGTCTCTCTCTCGAAGAAATAAATAAAAAACATTAAAAATAATTTATAAAAATGAGGGACTACTTCCAGTCTTGTGTATATATATATATATATGTATATATATGTTTATTTATTTATTTATTTTTTTGAAATGTTTTATTTATTTCTAGGAGAGAGAGAGAGAGAGACAGCGTGAGCAGGGGAGGGTCAGAGAGAGAGGGAGTCACAGACTGAAACAGGCTCCAGGCTCTGAGCTGGCAGTCAGCACAGAGCCCGACGCGGGGCTCGAACCCACGAACCGCGAGATCATGACCTAAGTGAAAGTTGGACGCTTAACCGACTAAGTCACCCAGGCGCCCCTAAGTTTATTTATTTTGAAAGACAGCACGAGTATGGGAGGGGCAGAGAGAGGGAGACAGAGAATCCCAAGCAGGCTCCGTACTGTCAGTGTGGAGCCTGATGCAGAACTTGAACCCACGAAACTGTGAGTTCATGACCTGAGCCGAAACCAGGAGTTGGATTCTCAACTGTCTAAGCCACCAGACACCCTCCAAACTCATTTTAATTTAGGAGGCTGGCATTACTTTGATACCATAGCCAAAGGTACTACAAGAGAACTACAGACCAGTATCTCTGATTAATATTGATGAAAAAATTCTCTACAAAATACTAACAAAGGGAAATTCAAGAGCATACCAAAAGGATCACTCTGTGACCAACAGGAATTTAATCCTGGAATGGAGAGATGGTTCAGCATATGAAAGTCAGTCATTGCAATGCACAAGTTAACAGAGTAAAGGATAAACACCACACAGTTATCTTAATTGATGTAGAAAAACTGTTGGACAAAATTCATCCTCATTATAAAGACACTCAACAAATTACTAGTAAAGGAAACTACTTCAAAATAATAAGGCTACCTGTGAAAAGTCCACAGCTGACATATGCAGTAGTGAAAGACTGAAAGCTTTTCCTCCAAGAGCAGGAACAAGGCAAAGATTCCCATTCTCACCATTTCTGTAGGCTATAGTCCTCACTGTCTTAGCCAGAGCAGTTAGTCAAGGAAAGGAAATAAAAGACATCTCAGTTGGAAGGGATGAAGTAAAATTATCTTTTCAAAGATGACATGATCTTTTATACAGAAAATTCTAAATAAACTGTTAGAACTGATAAATTAAGTAAATATGCAGGATACAAGTCAAGAACAAAAGTCAGCTACATCTCATACCAACAGTGAACAACCTGACAAGGAAAATAAGAAGATGATCCCATTTACAAAAGCATAAAAAGGAATACTTAGGAACAACTTACCTAAGGATGGTTTAAGACTTGAACACTGAAAAGTCTATAACATTGCTGAAGAAATCAAAGAAGACACAATTGGAAGGATACCCTCTGTTCATGGATTGAAAGATTTGTAATTGTTAAAAAATGCATAGTGCTCAACGTGATGTACAGATTGAGCACAATTCGTATCAAAATCCCAATGGCAATTTTTGCAGAAATGGAAAAAAAATCTTAAAATTCATATGAAACCTCAAGGGTCTTCAGATAGTCAAAACAATCTTGAAGAAGAAGAACATGTTTAGAGGTCTCATACTTCTGGATTTCATGACATATTACAAAGGTGTAGTAATCAAAACATTATGGTATTTGCATAAAGATAGACCTATAGACTAAGGAACTGAATTAAGAGTCTAGAAATAAATCTTTGCACATTTACTCAAATGATCTTCTACAAAGATTCAAAGACCACACACAATGGGGAAAGGATAGTCTTTTTAAAACCTGGGTTTGTGAAAAGTATCCACATGGAAAATAGTTAATTTGGATCCTTACTTTACAACATCTATCAGAATTAACTCAAAGTGAATTAAGACACAAATTATACAATTCCTACCTGAAAACAGAGGAAGATCATAACATTGAGTTTGACAATGATGTTTCGGATATGACACCAAAACAGGCAACAAAGGCAAAAATAGACAAATTGGTCTTCCAACTTAAAATCTTTGGCATGTCAGAGCTTTTATGTATCAAGGAATTGAGTCAAAAGGCAAACTGTGAAATTAGAAAACGTTTTACAAACCATATAGTTGATAAAGGGTTAATATCCAGAGTCTCTAATGGAGTCCTGCAACTGAACGACAGAAATCTCCAAATAACCCACTGAAAATGTGGGTGCAAGATTTGCATAGACATTTCTCCAAAGAAGTTACTCGCATTGCAAACAAACATGAAAAGATGATCAACATTACTAATCAGCAGAGAAATGCAAATCAGAGCTACAGTAGATATCATCTCATACCACATTAGGATGAAATAAAGCTAAAAATAATAACTATTGGCTAGGGTATGGAGAAATCTTTACCCTTATGCACTGTTTAGTGCTTATGTGGAATGCACATATGGGGATGTTTAGTGGGAATGTAGAATGGTCAAGGCTCTATGGAAAGCAGTATGGTGGTTCTTCAAGAATCAAGATTAGAATTACCATGTGATTGGGCATTCTTATGTTTATATATGCAAAAGAATTAAAAGGAGGATCTGAAAGAGATATTTTCATATTCAAGTTTATTGTAGCATCATTCACGATAGTCAGTTGGTTGAAGCAACCTAATTGTCCATGGACAGAAGAATAAAGTGGTATATATGTACAGTGGAATACTTTTCAGTTTTAAAAAGAAGGAAATTCTGACACATGCTACAACATGGTGAATCTTGAGACATGATACTAAGTGAAATAAGCAAATAAAAAAGTATGCTAGGATTCTGCTTACATGTGGGGCGCCTGGGTGTCTCAGTCAGTTGGGCAGCCGACTTCAGCTCAGGTCATAATCTTGCAGTTCGTGGGTTTGAGCCCCGCGTTGGGCTCTGTGCTGACAGCGAGCTCAGAGCCAGGAGCCTGTCTTTGGATTCTGTGTCTCCCTTTCTCTCTGACCTTTCACTTTTCACGCGCGCGCTCTCTCTCTCTCTCTCAGAAATAAATAAAACGTTAAAAAAAATTAAAAAAAAAAAAAGGATTCTGTTTACATGTGTTATAAAAAATAGTCACACTTTCTTAAGTGTGAGTAGAATCAGAGAGTAGAATGGTGGTTTTCAGGGAATGGGAAGTGGTAGAAATGAGATGTTGTTAATTATGTATTGAACTTCAGTTTTGCATGATGTAAAAGTTTTAGAGATTTGTTGTATAACAATATGCATATAGTTAATACTACTGTACTGTACACTTAAAAATGTTTAAGATGGTACATTTTATGTACTGTGCTAACTACAGTTAAAGAAAACCCAAAAGGGGACAACTGGGTGGCTCAGTTTGTTGAATGTCTGACTCTTGATTTGGGCTCAGGTCATGATTCCGGTGTTGTGGGATCGAGCCCAGTGTTAGGCTCTGCACTAAGCATGAAACCTGCTTAGGATTCCCCCCCACTCTCCCTTTACCCCTCCCTCCGAGTTACACTCTTCCTCTCTCTTAAAAAAAAATCCGAAAAGACAAAGTACAATGAAAAAAATGATAAAATATGTGCTGTAGGACACAAAGTTTTATACTTTTTTAATGTAAGGCTTTAATACCAAGTTGAGTTGATTTCCGCTGTATCTTTAAAATGAATGCAGTCCACTTCAGAAGTAATGAAACAAAACAGGCTTTTCTTATTTGGTATTGCTAAGAAAATAATTAAAGGTATATTCATTAAATTTTTATATCTGGTGATTTGTATCTTGATTTTCTTTTTGTGATATACTATTTTAACTGTTCTACTCTTTGTTTTTAGGGTACATTTAAATTCAAAGCAGAAAGTGATCTGTTTCTTGCTGAGCACCACAAACTTTTATTGTATGATGGCAAACTTTCTAGTGCCATTGCATTCACATACAATCCACGTGCTACAGATGCCCAACTCTGCCTTGAATCATCCCCTAAGGACAATCCTTCAATTTTTGTTCATTCACCACATGCACTCATGCTCCAGGTATTAGCTATAACCTTTTTTAGTTTTTTATCTATAATCTTTTAAGAATATTTTTCATGGTAAATTTTAATGAGGTTTATTAGGTAGCTTCTATTAAATACATGTGATATAAGATACTGTTCTTGTTATGCTTTCTGTATTGTTTTGGAAAAGAAATCATTGGAATCTTTACTGTGTCTTCTGTTCTACAAGGATGTGAAAGCAGTTTTAACACATTCCATTCAAAGTGCCATGCATTCAATTGGAGGAGTACAAGTGCTGTTTCCACTTTTTGCACAGTTGGATTATAGGCAATATTTATCTGATGAAGTTGACTTGACTATATGGTGAGTGCCTTCATTTTGTTCTTGAATTGGATGTGAGGGTTACTTATGTTTCTGTTGAGCTGCACAACATTTTTTCTGCCTTTTAGATTTGTTGGTAGGGTTAAAAGAATATATCTAAAGGAATTTGTGAACTTTAAATGTTACTACAAATTCCTGTCAGTAATAGTAGTCTTTGGGGCATTTGGGTGGCTCAAGATTGAGCATCCAAATCTTGATTTTGGCTCAGGTCATGATACCAGGGTGGTGGGATTGAGTTCCCTGTTGGGCTCTGTTCTGTTCTTGAAGCGTCTTAAAATTATCTCCCTCTCTCCCTATGCCACTTGCACTCTCTCTTCTGAAAAAAAAAAAAAAAAATGGTAGTAGTAATCTAAACGCTTTATCAGTAGGAAATATGGAAGATGTAAAAACATAATAAATATTTTTGATCAAATTTAGAAATAGTGATTTAGCAAAAATGAATACATTTTTGTTTATCATTCTATTTTAAAAAGTTATTTTAGATTATTACGTGACAGTGATATATTGGGGATTTAGCGTTTCATTTTAATTATTTGTGCATATAAGTAAATGAAAACTGAAATTTTTAATGATGTTTACATTCGGTCTTCTTTAAAATACCAGAGTGT
Source organism: Hyaena hyaena (assembly GCF_003009895.1). NCBI lineage: Eukaryota > Metazoa > Chordata > Mammalia > Carnivora > Hyaenidae > Hyaena > Hyaena hyaena. The sequence goes on along the minus strand of NW_024080719.1, from coordinate 933,712 downwards.
ACATGGGACACATTTGTCTAAAAAAGGCAAAGATATAAGAGGGCATAATGTAGAACATTGGAGGGGGGATCTAAATGAATTTTTCATAGCTGTATATTCTAATGAGACTGTTAATTATGTTTAATGTATTATTTGAGTGGGTTTTCCATTCTTCGTTTTTAGAATTCTCTGATTACTGTTTGTGTTGTATCATTTAATATCCTTTATCAATGTATGTATTTCATGATGTACTAATTCTCTTAAGATTTTTAGGCAATGAAATGATTTTTTTTAAAGGAATGAGATATCAAATCAAGTATTTATTGTCTATGTTAAAAAAATTAAAACTATCCTTGACATATTGCTATATCATTAATTTTTTTATGTATTCTGGTCTGAAACCCCTGTAACAGAGCTCAGTTTTTTTTTTCTTGGTTATCCTTTTTTTTTTTTTAACTTTTCATCTCTATTGACATTGATGACAGTTAAAAAAATTTTTTTTAGCGTTTATTATTTACTTTTGAGAGAGAGAGGGAGACACAGTATCTGAAGCACGCCCCAGGCTCCGAGCTGTCAGCACAGAGCCTGATGTGGGGCTTGAACTCATGAACGGTGAGATCATGACCTGAGCAGAAGTCGGATGCTTAACCAACTGAGCCAGGACACCCGAAAATTGCTGACAGTTTTAAAAGCACTTTTGTGGAGGGAGGAGGTTGGCTGCTAGTATGTTTGCGGGGATATCTCAGAGCCTTAGAGAAGGAGGTAACAGGTGATCTTATTCTGTTCCTTTTTGGGTATCTCTAAAAGTTGTGAGGATAGGAGCATGACTGTAGCCCCTCTTCAGTTTTAAAAGTCTTCTCAACTGACTACAGAATTATGATTTTTTTTGGATAACAGAAAAAATTCTTGAGTTAATGTTTGAGGACTTCAGTTTGAAAGTAAATTCCAATTTTACTTTATCTTCTTCTTCATTAACCAGGCTAGTCTAGAGCCCTAAGACATTCTGAATATTTCTATCCTAGTGTGTTTGCTCTATGTATCTTTTCCCTCTGGCCTCTAACTCTCAAAAATTGAATATACTTGCTAATCTAAGTTACATCTATTCTTTAAGGCCTGAATATACTTATGTAAGCCATTTTATTACTTGTTTTTAGATATTGTGAATTTTTGTCCATTTATATATGTTTCTCATGTTGTTTCTAAGCAATTGACTTAGTAGTAGGTTGATAATAAAAATATGTGAAGTAAATAATTGAGTAAGTTCTAATCCTGCATTCAAATTCCAGTCCAAAAATATTGTTGGAGACAATTTTATAACTTCATTTTTCTTGAAATAGAGAACTTTTTATTAGGATAGATGAAAGCCTGTATCTATTTAATCCCCCAATTCCCTTTTTTTATTTTTTTAAAGAGAAAGGTTTTTAGACTATTGCCTGTTGTTTTTTATTCCAGTTCAACTTTGCTGGCTTTTATCATGGAGTTGTTGAAGAACTCAATTGCTATGCAGGAGCAGATGCTTGCCTGCAAGGGCTTCTTGGTAATAGGATATAGTCTTGAAAAGGTAAAGTATGAAATGCTTTACATATTTTGTTGCTTAATTTTCAGGGCATAGATTTGGTCTCCCAAGTGGTTGAGGAATTCTATCTGCAAGTGTGTCTCCTTGGTTACATAAAAATACCAAAATTAAAATAACCTTTTGTTGTTTTACCTTGCCTCCATTGCTTCATTAGAGAAATGTGGCATTGAGTCTCATGTGGCATCTTAACTTTGAGCATAGTTTGTGGGCCAACTTTTTTCTGGTATTGACAGCCTTTAATGTACTTACTTTGCCTTGTGTTGGTAGTGACCTTTGATCTTTTTTTTTTTTTTTCAGTCTTCCAAATCCCATGTCAGCAGAGAGGTGCTTGAACTTTGTCTTGCATTTTCAAAATATCTGAGTAATCTGCAGAATGGGATGCCCCTACTCAAACAGTTGTGTGATCACATTCTTCTTAACCCAGCTATATGGATTCATACTCCAGCCAAGGTAATATATATACATATATATTATATATATATGTATATATATATATATATATATATATAGGTTTTGTTTTACTGTCTTCACTAAGTTTTTGTAGTTGAGAACAGTTATAATTATGAGGATTTTCTTTTATTCTTCTACATGCTGTCATATATGATTTCACTGGATAACATTTTTTCACTAAGCCTTTTTTTTCTTTTTTAGATATATTTGCAAATAAGTGTATCTTTTTTATTTTTTATAAAGCAGTATCAGTATTTTTTTTTTTGAAATTTAAATTCCAACACATTAAAATATGATGTTATACTAGTTTCAAGTGTACTGTATCGTGATTGAATAATTCCATACATCACCCAGTGCTTATCATGCCAAATGCACTCCTTAATCCCTACCACCTATTTCACACATCCCCCTACCCAACTCCCATCTGGTAACCATCAGTTTGTTCTCTGTAGTTTAGAGTCTGTTTCTTGGTTTGTCTCTCTGTTTTTTTCCCCCTCTTTTGCTCATTTATTTTGTTTAAGTTTTATGTATGAGTGAAATCATATGGTATTTGTCTTACTCTGACTGACTTATTTTACTTAGTGTTATACTCTGTAGCTCAATCCATGTCATTGCAAATGGCAAGATTTCATTCCTTTTTATGGCTGAATAATATTTGATTATATAGATGTATCACATCCTCTTTATTCATTCAACAGTAGACACTTGGGCTGCTTCCGTATTTCAATTTTTGTAAATAATGCTGTTATAAACATAGGGGTGCATATATCCCTTTATTATTTTTTAAATTATTTATTAATTTAATCCCAACATCCAGTGTGGGGCTAGAACTCAGGACCCTGAGATTAAGAGTCACATGCTCTCCAGACTGAGCTAGCTCAGCTCAGGTGCTCCATGGGGTGTATATATCCCTTTGAATTAGTGTTTTTATATTTTTTGGATAAATTCTCAGTGGGTCGATTAACTGGATCATAGGGTAGTTCCATTTTTAGTTTTTTGAGGAGCCTTCATAGTAGTTTCCACCGTGGCTACAACATTTTGCATTCCTACTAAGTGTGCAAGAGGGTTCTTTTTCTCCACATCCTTGCTGACAGTTGCTTCTTATGTTGTTGATTTTTTAGCCATTTTGACAGGTGTAAGGTGATAACTCACATAGTTTTGATTTGCAGTTCCCTGATGATTTGATGTTAAGCATCTGTTCATGTGTCTGTTGGCCATCTGGATGTCTTCTTTGAAGAGATGTCTGTTCATAACTTTTGCCCAATTTTAATTGGGTTGTTTGTTTTTTTGGGTGTTGAGTTGTATAAGTTCTTTATGTATTTTGGATACTAACCCTTTATTGGATAGGTCATTTGCAAACAACTTCTCTCATTCAGTAGGTTGTCTTTAGTTTTGTTGATAGTTTCCTTTGTTGTGCAGAAGCTTTTTATTTTGATGTGGTCCTTGTAGTTTAGTTTTGCTTTTATTTCCCTTCCCTCAAGTGACATAGCTAGAAAGATGTTGCTATGGCCAGTGTTGGAGAAATTACTGTATGTGCTCTCTTCTCGGATGTTTATGATTTCAGGTCTCAGGATCTTTAATCCATTCTGAGCTTATTTTTGTGTATGGTATAAAAAAGTGGTCAGTTTCATTCTTTTGCATGCTGCAGTCCAGTTTTCCAGGCACTGTTTGCTGAGGAGACTTTTTCTCATTGCATATTCTTTCCAAGCAGTGCCAGTATTTTTAAAAAACAGCTATAGTTTTTATTTTCTGTTAAATAAAAATTGTATTTGACTTTAATTTGACTAAATATAAATCAAAGCTGGAGAGTTCCAATATAAATATAATATTTTCTATCAATCGTAGCTCTAGTCTGTTGCAAATATACATACATGTCAATGTGTACATATATATGCATACATATTCTTGAGTTTAATTCTTCAGAGCCAGCTGGAATGTCACCCATTTTTGAAGGTTTCTAAGGTATACTGATCTAATTTAATCATTTTCATTCACATTAATTTAAATTATTAAATAGAATTATATTTGTACACTTGATCTTAGCCAAAACACCAAGAAGCAATAAGTACAATTATATTTGTATACAATAATTTATTTAGTACTATAACAACAAACCAATTACTTCTAAGTGAATATAAGTGAATTTGTGATAAAGTATATAAATAAACCTTTGGTAAATCCTAATGTATTAAATTGTCTTAAGAATATTGATTGTGGTAGTGTTAAGCAGAACTTGAAACAAATTTTTATTAAATTGCATAATTGTATATGCTCTATCTGAAGTTTTTGTTAGGAGTTATTATTTTAAACCTATTAATTTTCTCTCTCCCTTTCTCCCTTTTGATCCACTTAGAGTGTTTATCATTGTTTACTTTGGAATAACACATACTTATTTTAGTTGTTGGAAAAAAAAAACAGACATTTGCTTTTCTAGAGTCATAGTATCTTACCTTCAGTTGGTCTTTTCAAATGTTAAAGAGAAAAACATCTGCTGACTATGATTGCCATTTGGAAATAATCAAAGGAGGCAGCTGGAGGTTGTACCTTTTAATCTCTGGGTTCAAATTTGACCTTTTTTTTCTTCTGTGACCTTCAATCTTATTTCTTTTCAAGATTGTTTCAAGTTACTTTTTAAGCCTTTTACTGGACACTTTTTTTGTTTTACTAAGCAGCATATTTGTAAGGTTTTGGATCTCTTTTGATGTGATTAAAAAGCCTCTTATTAAATACTTAGTAATAGAGGAATATTAAAAAAAATTCATTTTATCTTTTTCTTAGGTTCCTGGTAGTACTGCACTCTGTCTTTTACCTTTTCCTTGTTAATAGTTTTCTTTAATTTTGTTTTTGGAATTTACAAAGGCTGTGTTAATATTAAACTTTCCTTCTTTCAGGTCTTTGCTTTGTGTAGCCATAAGAGGTTATATCTATCTTAATTTTATTATAAAGATAGTTCTAACAAGGTTTGTTTTGTTTTCCAAAGTTTGTTTGATCTGAATGTTATACAGTTAGAGGGAGGGTGGAAATTTTTAAGAAAAAGAACGTGACATAATGCATACAAATGAGGTTTAGGGTTTTGCAGAGAACCTGTATAGATGAGTCAGCATAAAGTTTAAACTTCATTAGCTTCATGGTAATTTCACCTGTGGTTACCAAAGTTGAGGTTATATCTGTATGAATCATCCTTACCTTTTGGAAAAGGGTGCTTAATGAAGGGTTACTTTCATTTGTTGAGTAACTGCTTTATGATGGGCATTATGGGTACTGTGGTGAACCAAGACAGCTCTAAATTTTGCCCTCATGGAATGTAATTGGAAAAGACTGATATTAACACATATAATGTATATGGTTACTAGATCATATAATAAATGAAGAAATGTTTATTCATTTTTAGCATATGAATAACCTTGAGGTCTTCATTCTTACTCATCTCAGTATGTTGTTATTAAAGCCTTTTTGTTTTACTACAGTATTATTCTCAATAAGCTAGCTTTTTCAGATTGCATATTTTTATGACTTTTTGGCCAGAATTCTTATGTTTATTACTCTCATCAGGTCATTTCTTGGACCCCAAATGTGTAATAGCTTCCAATTTTTTTTCAGAACGAAGTAGTCTCTTTTCTAGCATTAAGTCTTTATGTCAATACTCCTTTCTAAGCTTTCTAGTTTAAAAACTCAGTTATCTTTAGTGGCTAGACAGGTGCTAAAAACGTTATGTGAGAGCAGTGGTTCTCAGTCCTGGCTGTTGATAGAACCTGTTAGGAGAGGTTGTTTTTTTTTTTTTTTTTTTTTTTTTAAATGAAAATCAGAATTCTACCCTACATTGTGTTTTTTATTTGGTCTGGGATAGGGCACAGGCTTCAGCATTAAAAAAAAAAAAAAGTTTTTCAGGTATTCTAATGCACAGTCAGGTTTGAAGAGCATTATTCTAGATCTTGGGAAATCTGTTGTATGATCTATCATTTTCCCTGTTTGAAATTTCATCTTTTGTTCTGTCTACCTATCTTAGTACTAATCTTCAAAGCCTACCTTAATACCTATTTTATTAGTCAGGTTTTTTTGCTTATCCTGTAATAATTTCTCTGACCTCCACATTGATAGTTTCTAGTTAGTCTTTGCTACTCATTTTGTAGTTAATTACATACATTCTTATGTTTGTTTTTTTTTTTTTTTTTTAAGGTTTTATTTTCAAGTAATCTCTATATCCAGTGCAGGGGTGGAATTTATAACTCGAGACCAAGTGTGCTCTACTGACTGAACCGTCCAGGCACCCCTTTATAAATGTGTTAATTCTAGATGCTTTTTAAAATAATTTCCTAAAGTAATCTTTGTGTTTCAGTAGGCATCTTCATTACGTTGGTTTTTCACTTAAATTTATGTCTATTTTTCATTTTCTTAACTGGATTTCAGCTACTGAGGGACAATATGTATGCCATTGTATTTCTGGAATACATCACTATGCATAGTCGGGTGTAAATATTTTCTAAATGATTGAAATACCATGGTTAAGAATTTGAACTATGTCATAAAGTGTTAAATAGCCTCACTGACAAGTAAACTGGGCCTATCCATTTGAATAACATTAGCTGCATGAAAATAATAATGTTTTTCAGCTATTCATTGGAATATACCATGTATATAGTATTCTAAACTATAATCATCATCTAAAGCTTCAATTTTAGGTGGATCAGAATCTGCCACTCTTTACCCCTTGTTTCTTTTTATGTTAAGAGCTTAGGAGAGCCTGCCTGGGTGGCTCAGTTGGTTGAGCATCTGACTCTTGGTTTCGGCTCAGGTCATGATTCCTGGGTAGTGGGATTGAGCCCCACTTTGGAGCCTCTTTCCCTCTTTACCCCTCTCCCCCACTCGCATGCTCTCTCTATCTAAAATAACAATAATAAGAGCTTATATTTTGAAGTTAATTGGTTTTTATGTGTTGATTGAGATGATGTATTTGGAAATAAGACTACTAGAATCCTTTTTTTAAATTTAAAAACATTTTTGTTTTTTATATTTGAGAGAAAGAGAGAGAGCGAGCAAGCAAGGGAGGGGCAGAGAGACGGAGACAGAATCTGAAACAGGCTCCAGGCTCTGTGCTGTTAGCACAGAGCCTAACGCGGGGCTTGAACTCATGAGCAGTGAAATCATGACTTGAGTTGAAGTCGGATGCTTAGCTGACTGAGCCACCCAAGTGCCCCTTTAGAATCCTTTTCTAATTAGAGGATACAACTGATAACCATGTTGAAAAATTATAATCTTATGATTATAATCCTTGTAGCAATGAGCTGTTAGAAAAGAATTCTGTTTTTCTAGTAAATATTTCTTAAGATAGGCTTTACACTTTCTATCCCTTTTGACTTCTGCCTTTCCCCCTTTCAGGTTATTCCTGAATTTTTCTTTTTTCTTTGAATTATTCTAGCTTCTAATTTTCTGCAAAACCAAGAAAATTTCTAGGTTTTTAAAACAACTGTGCATAGTCTGAATAGTAAGCTTACTGTAAAGAAGTTATATATGCTCATGAGTAAGTGTTAATTATTAGGAATTAAGGTTATTTTCATGGGATAATGCTGTAAAAATTTGATGTATTTTGGGATGTTTACTTTATAATGCTATTAAAAGGAGCATTTACTTGGTTTAGTTTTATAAGGAATGTGTGTGCTTATGTGTGTATGTGTGCATGCGCCGCTGATTATGTGTTACCTTTTAACATGGTAACTTGTTACCATCAAGTTCAGCATCTTCCTTTTTGGAAAAAGTATGGTCCATGCATGTAGCCTGAGCGTGTCACTGGAAATGGGTAAAATGCTGGGCTGCTTCTTTGATGAAAACTCTTCATTTTGATTCTCTAGGTCCAGTTGACACTCTATACTTACCTGTCCACGGAATTCATTGGTACAGTCAACATATATAATGCCATTCGGAGAGTTGGAACAGTGCTTCTGATCATGCATACGCTGAAGTACTACTACTGGGCAGTGAATCCTCAGGATCGAAGTGGTATCACCCCAAAAGGATTAGGTATACTCTCTCTGTCTACATATTTTGTGATAGATTTTTTTCTTTGTTTTACCCAATAATATATTTTTCTTGATGTTTTTCTGAATATCATGATGGCAAAATTATATTTTTTTATTGATAATTTGAATAGTTTGTCCTGATATGTGGTTGACAGAAGTTAATAACTTGCTACTTAAAAACAAAACAAAACAAAACAAAGCAAAACAAAACAAAACAAAAAAACTTGCTACTTTTATGGGAGAATGCTACTGCTGCTGGTATAAGTTGTTTGCACAGCATATATTACTAGGATGACATTATTAAGGCACTGAAACTGTGAAGAAATTTTATATTAGCATATGGTGTTGATGCTGAAGCTAATTCTCATAGTTAGAATAATTAAAAACCATATTTTTTGGGAAATGGAGATTTCTTGTGGAAGTAGGGGTGTATCTACTTCTAATAAAATAATGAAGTTAAAAAATTTCAGTAATTATTTTCCTGTATAATCAGGAAATTACTGGAAAGATAATACTTATTCATCATGTCAGAAATTTATGGGAGGGATCAAAATAAAAATTTTGACGAAGGGTGGATCTTTTGGTTGTAAGTACAACCTACTTTAAATTGGCTATTGTTGTATAAGGGTGTTAATCAGCTCATATAAATTGGCATTATTAGTAAAACTTGGGGCAAGGATTCGGAATATGGCCCTTGAACCCAGTTTGTCTCTCTTCATTTCCCAGTTTTTCTAGTTGGCTCTTTTCATGTATTTTCTCCCTTGAGCAGCCACTCTACCTTCACAGCCTTAAAACTACAGTCCAGCAGAAGAGTGTCTGCCTGTATTGAACATTTCCAGCAAAAGTCTTTTGCTGCTCATTGGCTCTCTTTGTATCATGTGTCTAATCTATGTGGCAGGTATTTTTCTGATTGCCCATACATGGGCATGGAAACCTGTCCTGCCTCTGAAATACATGATCTGAGAGTGAGGATGGGTTCAGTACCTTGATAAAAATTGAAGACTGCTGCTTGAAATCAGGAAATAGATACTGGAGAGTCACTGTACTTAAATGGTTTGGCTATTCAGTGATTTATAATCACAAGGTTTCATATTAATACAATTCTTTCTTTGTCCCTTTTAAAATAAATTCTGATTATTCTCAGAGAATACACTATGTATAGTTTAGAAAGATATGAATACACACAGAAGTTATATATCTTTTTAAGGTGGTAAGGTTGTGGCATATCTAGAGCTAGATCATAATTTCCTCATGTAGCTGTATCATTTACTGTCCTCGGTTTTGTATTCTGGCATTTATTTTATAAACTGATTGGTGACCTTGGGGAAGTCTCATACTTCAAGTGAGAGAACTGAATAGAGTTTGTAATTCTGTTGTAACTTGGTAACTCCTATTCTTTGTTTAGGAATTATCACGTGGAAAAAATTTTAAGCAATTCTCTTCTTATTTTAATTGATCTGTTTGAGGTCATGGTGGTCCTGTGCTTTGGTGGTCTAAAACTAGCTGTAAATAGTGGTTACTGGGGGTGAGGGGCAAACAGGTACCTAACTTTAGGATCTTACAACAATGGGGTTTGGTTTCAAAAGCTTTCTACTTGAGGATTATTTGTTTGAGACATGAAAATTGACTTTAATGTGAGCCATGTGTGACCAAGGACTTTTTCAAGAAGAGAAGATGTCAGAGGTAGTCAACATAATATTCCCTTCTAAATGAACCAAACTGTGTTGAGGTATACTTTAAAATTTTTTTGTATTAATTTACACAATAGTAACACTAGAAGTTTATTTCTTTTCTTACTAAATTCACATATAAAGTTTGGATTTCCTTTTATTTTTTCTTTTTAAATTCTGTTACTGTAGTAACATTCTCAGAGTCTTTTAAAGCAAAATATAAATGTATATTGTTATTGAGTACGAATTTATTACCTCATTTTTATGTTTTAGAATTCATCTAACCTTAATCAAAAATAATCCCCTTCAGTATCATTTCAGCGTAACCCATTTTGTACGTTTGAAACATTGTATATACAATTGTATGTGAGATTGAATGTCTTTCTAGTAGCATAAAACTCTTTAAATTGAAGAATAATTGACAAACAGTATTGTATTAGTATCAACATAGTGATTTGATATTTATACGTATTACAAAATGGTTATACCACAATAAGTCTAGTCACCATCTGTCAATATAGAAAGTTGTTAAAATATTATTGACTATATTCCTTAAACTGAATATTAAATCTCTTTGAATTTATTCATTTTATAATTGGAAAATTGTACCTCTTGATAGTCACCTATTTTGTCCATCTCCCCATCTTCCTCTCCTCTGGCAACTGTCAGTTTGTTTTTGTTTTCTGTTTATGAGTCTGTTTCTGTTTAACTTTGTTCATTTGTTTTGTTTTTCAGATTTTACACATCAGTGAAATCATCAGTATTTGCCTTTTTCTCTCTGACTTCACTTAGCATAATACTCTTTAGGCCTATCCCTATAAGTTATCTCAGTGATGTGTTTTCATTTTTACGGCTAAGTAATATTCCGGTGTGTGTGTGTGTGTGTGTGTGTGTGTGTGTGTGTACCTGCCGCATCTTTATCCATGTATCTGTCTATAGACATTTAGGTTATTTCTATATCTTTACTATGGTAAATAATGTCTGATTAACATAGGGATGCGTGTGTGTTTTTAAATTCATGTTTTGTTATTGTTGGATAAATAGCTAGAAGTGGAATGTTGGATTGTATGGCAATTTTAATTTTTAATTTTTGAGGAATCTCCATACTGTTTTCTGTAGTGGCTACACCAGTTTACATTTCCAACAGTTTAAGGTTTCTTTCCTCCACGTTCTCACTAATACTACTTCTTTTTTTTTTGTTAATGTTTTATTTATTTCTGAGAGAGAGAAAGCGTGAGTAGGGGAGGGTCAGAGAGGGAGATACAGAATCTGAAACAGGCTCCAGGCTCTGAGCTGTCAGCATAGAGCCCGACACGGGGCTTGAACCCATGAACTGTGAGATCATGACCTGAGCCAAAGTCAGACGCTTAGCTGACTGAGCCATCCAGGCGCCCCCTAATACTTACTACTTCTTGTCTTTTTGATTTTAGCCATTCTGGCAGGTGTGAGGTGATGTCTCATTATGGTTTTGATTTGCATTTCCCAGATGGTTAGTGATGTTGGGCATCTTTTCATGTGCCTGTTGGCCCTCTGTATGTCTTCTTAGAGATTTTTCTTGTTTCTTGAGGTGAGCCTGTTTCGATGTAAACTTCCCTTTTGGATCTGCTTTTGCTGCATTTCATAGATATTGGAACATTATATTTTCATTTTCATTTGTCTCAGGTACTTTTGAATATCCTTTTTGATCTCTTTATTGTCCCATTAGTTTTTTAAATTTTTATTTATTTTTAACTTTTTTTTTTTTTTTTTTGAGACACAGAGGTTAAGTGAGGAAGGGACACACACACACACACAGAGAGAGAGAGAGAGAGAGAGAGAGAGAGAGAGAGAGGATCTTAAGCAGGCTCCAGGCTGTGCGCTGTTAGCACAGAGCCTGATGCAGGGCTCTAACTCATAAACCATGGGATCATGACCTGAGCCAAAGTCAGACGCTGGAACTGAGCCACACAGGGGCCCCTCCCATTGGTTTTTTTAGTAACATGTTTTTAATTTAGTCTCTTCATGTTTGTGTTTTTTTTTTTCTTGTTTTGTTCTTGTAATTGATTTCTAGTTCATATCATTTGGCTGTAACATGCTTGATATGATTGTCTTTTTTTAATTTATTATTATTTTTTATGTTTATTCATTTTAGAGAGAGGGAGAGAGAGAGAGAGGGAGAGGAAGAGGAAGAGGAAGAGAGAGAGAGAAAGCGTGCCTGGGGGAGGGGTCAGGAGAGAGAGGGAGACACAGAATCTGAACCAGGCTTCAGGGTTTGAACTCTCAGCACAGAGCCTGATGGGAGCCTCAAACCCGCAAACTGCTAGGTCATGACCTGAGCTGAAGTCAGAGGCTTAACCAACTGAGCCACCCAGGTGCTCCTACGATTTCAGTCTTCTTAAATTTATTTAAAGAGACTTGTTTTGTGGTCTGTTGTGCTAATATTCTAGAGAATGTTTCATATGCCTGAGAAGATGTATCTTCTGTTTTTTGGATGGAATGTTCTGTACATATCTGTGTAGTGTATAGGTCTTATGTGTCATTTAAGGCCAGTGTTTTCTTATTCATATTCTGCCTGGATGATCTATCTATTGATATAAGGGGAGTGATAAAATCCCTTATTATTATTGTATTACTGTCAGGTTCTCCCTTTTTGTTTGGTGATGTTTTCTTTATATATTTAGGCACTCTAATGTTGGGCACAAAAGCATTTACAAGTATTATGCCTTCTTGTTGGATTAATCCCTTTATCATTTTGTAATATGCTTTATCTTTTGTTATAGCTTTTTAAAAAGTCTGTACTGTGTGATATAAGTCTTGGCAGCCCTGCTTTCTTTTCATATCTGTTTGCATGGTGTGTCTTTTCCCATCACTTCACTTTTAGTCTATGTGTATCTTTAAAATTGGCAGTGAGTCTTTTGTTGGCAGCATATAGAGGGTCTTATTTATTTATTTTTTTTACTCATTTACATTGGGAGTTATTACTGATATTAAATCTTTTTTTTTTTTTTTTTTGTACTTCTTCTCTGTTCCTTTCTTCTTTCCTTGCTCTTTTTCCTTGTGATTTGATGATTTTGTTTAGTGTTATCTTTGGATTCCTTTCTTTTCACTTTTTGTGCTTCAGAGATTTTTGTTTGTGGTTACCATGAGCTTCATATCTAACAACCTAAGTATATAGAAGTCCATTTTAAGTTTTCATTCCTTAAGTTCAAATCCATTCTAAAAGTACTATATTTTTGCTCTTTTCATCTCCCAATGTTTTGTATTTTTGATACCATATTTTAAACTTTTTATTTATCATATTCCTTAACTAATTAGATATAGTTGATTTTACTAGTTTTGTCTTTGAGTCTTTATACTAGCTTTCCAAGAGAGTGATCCCTACCTTTACTATATGCTTGCCTTGCCTTACCAGTGAGATTTTTTTCCTTCTGATGTTTTCTTATTTCAAGTTATGGCCTTTTTTTTTGTGCCAAAAGAAGTCCCTTTAATATTTCTTGTAAAGCACGTTTGGTGGTAATTAACTTCTCTAGCTTTTGCTTGTCTGGGAAACTCTATCTTTCTTTCAATTCTAAATGATAATTTTGAGGCAGAAGTCTCCTTAGGTGACTCATCTTTGTGTTTCTCATACATAAATGGAAAAAAACTATTAGAAAAGACAGTCTTATTCTTTGCTTTGAGGTCTTTGAAACACTAAGTGTGTATGTAAATATATTTTTTTTAAAGATGGACCACGACCGAATCAAAAAGAAATATTTTCTCTACGAGCATTCTTGTTGATGTTCATTAAGCAGTTAGTGATGAAGGTGAGTTTATATTTACTTACACTTTGTCATATTCTGTATTTTAACTTTTAATTTCATGTAAGATACAGTCTTGGGTTTATTGCTCTTTGTTGAATTCCTAGGGTTAACAAATACTTTGAAAGATAATCTTTTCTATGTTTTTCACTTTTGTTTACTTACATATATTATTGCTGAATTGGAGATAATTGTAATATATGTTATGAATTTCTGTAGGAGTACAAGTGGATTCATTTTTTTATTCAGCAAGTATTTCCTGAGTTTCTATTAAGTAGTAGGTATTATTCTTGGCAATAGTGATACAGTATTCAACAAAACTCTTTTTTTTTTTAAGTTGATTTTTTTTTTTTAATGTTTTATTTATTTCTAGGAGAGAGAGAGAGACAGCGTGAGCAGGGGAGGGTCAGAGAGAGAGGGAGTCACAGACTGAAACAGGCTCCAGGCTCTGAGCTGGCAGTCAGCACAGAGCCTGACGCAGGGCTCGAACCCACGAACCGTGAGATCATGGCCTAAGCGAAAGTCGGATGCTTAACCGACTAAGCCACCCAGGCGCCCCTCAACAGAACTCTTGAAGGAGGTTTCTAGTGGGCCTCTTGTACCTGACATCCAGATTTTGAGAAAAAAATTTCCCTTTATAAATGTACCAGGAAAATATATCAGCCTTTAGAAATGATTGCCTTTGTCCCATTTAATTCTGTTGTAAGTAAAGTAAAATTTATTATTTTTAAGGAAGGTGTTTTGGTTTTATAAGATAGTAATATATAAATGCATTTTTGGTCAATGTTTTATTCCCTGTTTTTCTTTGTCTTTTTCTTATTTTTTAGAATTTGATATTAGTTTACATGGACCAAACTTCTAATCTATCTTTTTTTTTTTTTTTTTTACAAATAGTTTATTGTCAAATTAGTTTCCACATAACACTCAGTGCTCATCCCCACAAGTGTCCTCCTCCATGCCCATCCCCCCTCCCCCCCACATCCATCAGTCCTCAGTTTTTGTCAGCATTCAAGAGTCTCTCATGGTTTGCCTCTCTCCCTTTCCCCCACCATTTCCGCCCTTCTTCTCCCCCTTGGTCCTCCATCAAGTTCCTCCTAATCCTCCTATATGTGCAAACATGTGATATTTGTCCTTCTCTGCCTGACTTATTGCGCTCAGCATAACACCCTCAAGGTCCATCCATGTTGCTACACATGGCCAGATTTCATTGTTTCTCATTGCCATGTAGTATTCCATGGTATAGATAAACCACATCTTCTTGATCCATTCGTCCGTTGATGGGCACTTAGGCTCTTTCCATGTTTTAGCTATTGTGGAGAGTGCTGCTATGAACATTGGGGTCCATGTGCTCCTATGCATCAGAATTTCTGTATGCCTTGGGTAAATTCCTAGCAGTGCTATTGCTGGGTCCTAGGGGAGTTCTATTGTTAGTTTCCTGAGGAACCTCCACACTGTTTTCCAGAGGGGCTGTACCAGTTTACATTCCCACCAACAGTGTAGGAGGGTGCCCGTTTCTCCACATCCTCACCAGCATCTAGAGTTCTCTGATTTGCTCATTTTAGCCACTCTGACTTGCGTGAGGTGGTATCTCAGTGTGGTTTTGTCTAATCTATCTTTTAGATTCAGATACTTTATTCCCATTTAAGAAAAATTTATCCCTTGAATTTTGTTTTTAAAAATTTTTTTCTAGTGTTTTTGTTTCCTAATTCTTTTTTTTTTATTAAAAAAAATCTTTTTAATGGTTATTTATTGTTGAGAGAGAGAGTGAGAGCAAGTGGGGAGGGGTAAGAGAGAGAGGGAGACCAAGAATTTGAAGCAGGCTTTAGGCTCTGCTTAGCACAGAGCCTAGCTTGGGGCTTGAACCCATGAACCATAAGATCATGACCTGAGCCAAAGTCAGATGCTTAACTACTGAGCCACCCAGGCACCTCCTGTAATTCTCTTTCTCATTGCAACTTTGTTTTATTGTTAATTAATTGATAGAATAGGTTGAGAATTTAAATACTGAGTTTATACTTAAAAGTACAGTGTTTTAAACATCAGGGAAAATACTACTCAGTTTTTCATACCTGATGTTTTAGCTAGTAAGTTTAGAAGCTGTTTACTTTCCTAATTTAATAGAAATAAGAAATAGAAAAGTTGTCTTCTGTATATGGTGGAGTGGTAGCTGTTGATAGTACTCTATAACTTAATTATTGTTTTCCTTCAGGCTTCTGTAGCTTTGTTGGATAGCCTATCATATGGTTCTGAAAACAGTAAACTGATGTCATTTCTTTTGACTTATACCCAGTCTTGATTACTGCATATCTTTTTAATAATTTTTTAAAAAAGTTTTATTTATTTAATTTCTGCACCCTATGTGGGGCTCAAATTCATGACTCCGAGATCAAGAGTCACACACTCTTCTGACTGAATGAGCCAGGCACCCCTCCCTTAATACATATTTTAAATTTAGATTCTATCTCTTTATTGCAACTCACCAGGTTGAAAAGTGTCAGATATAGTATTTGCCTTTTTAAAAAAGTTCTTTATATGTAAGTTTAATTTACTTATATTATTTTTTTAAAGGATTCTGGAGTAAAGGAAGATGAATTACAGGCCATTCTTAATTATCTACTCACTATGCATGAGGTAACATTTGAATTTTATAATTTGCGATTTTATATTTTGAAGTTGTCGTTCTTTTTAAAGTAAAAAGTTAAAGTCATCTTTCATTAATGATATGACTATCATTGGGGTAGTAAATGTATTTAGGAACTAAATCTTAGCAGTTTTCATTTAAATACCTTTATTACCACAGATCGCTTTGAGAATAATCATGAAAAGCTTTAAAAGGTTTTGAAATTAGATCTTATTGAATTAATAAGAAAGTATACCAAAAAACACCTTCATTGTATCTCTAGGAAACCAGTGTTAACATATGTAAAAATAGAATATGAAAATGACTAAAAATGATTAAATTTTAAAATTCCTAACACAATCTTCCAACTAATTTTGTTTGTTCAAATAGTGTTAAGTCAGGCAACTTATTTTAATGGGATTTACAATTAGGTTTTTGAAAAGGAGGTCAAAATATTTGCGGTTTTTTTCTTTAGTTTTTTGCCCTGGGAAAATGTAAAACATGCTAATGTAATCTAATTAAATAATTGGATTAAGTATTTTTTAATTAAGTAAAACTTAGAATTGATGGAATTTGATATAAAGCACAGTATTTTAAATAATTTACATTTCTATCTTATAATTCGTGTCTTGTGCTTTAATAAATATCTGTTATAGAATGAAATAATGTGTTTGTAAATCATTAGTAAATGACAGGTATTGTTTTGACCTATGTTTCTTAATTGAGTCACTTGATTGGATCATATTAGACTCAAACATTAATGATTATGCTTTCTTTTTTCTCTTGATTAGGGCATTTTATTTATTGATTTTCCTTACTCAATGTAATAGTTGAAGATTTTTCAACTGAATTTTCTAGTAATGTTATTGTATATGATTTTGTTAATTTAAACATTTATTTATTTGTTTATTTAGAGAATGTTTGCATGCAAGTGGAGGGAGGGGCACAGAGAAAAGTGGGGAGAGAATCTGTACTGTCAGTGCAGAACTTGACATGGGGCTTGATCCAGTGAACTGTGATTGTGTTTTTTTAATTAATCCTGACTCCCTAAGGGACTGACATAGTTCCTAAGAGAGAAATTGGAAGTAATGGTGATCTTATCTTTTCTCTTACTTCGGAAATTAAAGAATGTTTCAGGTCCTTCAGATAACACTTTCCTAAGCCTCAGTGCCCTAGCTCTAGTCTATCAGCTTAGCTTACTGAAAATTAAATAATCAAATAGATGCCATTTCAAAAGTTCCAGAGCAGTGAACAAAAACTTATAGACAGGGCAAGAGATAACTAGCTCTTGATAGCTGTTTCCCTTTTCCTCTTTGAGTCATTATTGCCCAAGTTGGTTCTAATGATAAGCATATGTACTGGAATATTTAACCAAGGATATATAGGATTTCTTGGAATTTTTTTTTTTTTTTTTTTTTTTTTTTTTTTAACTTTTATTTTTTTTTTTTTTTTTTTTTTTTTTTTTTTTTATCATACAGTACTATTTTGCTTCAGTAAACATTTATGGCCATCTGTCAATAAATAAATATTTATTGACCAATACTGTCAATAAATAATATATGAAAACTATTCAGTTATTTCCTCAAAGCTTACTGTTGGAACTAGTTTCTTGAGAGGGTCAGTGAATAAAGTGGTCCAGGTGAAATAAATTAGGAAATGATACATACATATGTTGTTCCCAACATTGCCACCAGATTGACAACATCTGTTACCTTATTAAAGACTCTAATATGTTTTGCTATAAAAAAAGAAAACTACCTAGTTTTCT
>NW_024080719.1:909752-912864 GCF_003009895.1 Hyaena hyaena | reverse complement strand
CCAGTGAACTGTGATTGTGTTTTTTTAATTAATCCTGACTCCCTAAGGGACTGACATAGTTCCTAAGAGAGAAATTGGAAGTAATGGTGATCTTATCTTTTCTCTTACTTCGGAAATTAAAGAATGTTTCAGGTCCTTCAGATAACACTTGCCTAAGCCTCAGTGCCCTAGCTCTAGTCTATCAGCTTAGCTTACTGAAAATTAAATAATCAAATAGATGCCATTTCAAAAGTTCCAGAGCAGTGAACAAAAACTTATAGACAGGGCAAGAGATAACTAGCTCTTGATAGCTGTTTCCCTTTTCCTCTTTGAGTCATTATTGCCCAAGTTGGTTCTAATGATAAGCATATGTACTGGAATATTTAACCAAGGATATATAGGTTTTCTTGAATTTTTTTTTTTTTTTTTTTTTTTGTAGTTCAGAACTTACATATGCTTCTGTTCTATTTTGTCAGTATTATCAGATCATACAGTACTATTTTGCTTCAGTAAACATTTATGGCCATCTGTCAATAAATAAATATTTATTGACCAATACTGTCAATAAATAATATATGAAAACTATTCAGTTATTTCCTCAAAGCTTACTGTTGGAACTAGTTTCTTGAGAGGGTCAGTGAATAAAGTGGTCCAGGTGAAATAAATTAGGAAATGATACATACATATGTTGTTCCCAACATTGCCACCAGATTGACAACATCTGTTACCTTATTAAAGACTCTAATATGTTTTGCTATAAAAAAAGAAAACTACCTAGTTTTCTCTTCCCCCAGTTTCTTGATGTATATACCTTTCTCTAAAAAAAGCCTTGTTAGATGTTAGTATATGGACAAACTATGTTTTTAGGAAATTTTGGTACTGTATAGAGGAGTTTCTTTGATTCAAAAACTATGTGAAATTTAGTATTGTGTATTTTGAGTTAAACAGATGAGTATGTATATGTAATGAACCAGTTTGTTAAAAATGAGTATATATTGCTCATATGTATACTTATTATTTTAAGTGTGAATTTCTTTTGTTTTGGAAGTATACAGTGTTCAAAAAAGTTTTTTTCCTTGTTTAAAAAAATTTTACATTGATTTTAGGATGACAATCTAATGGATGTCCTACAACTACTTGTTGCATTAATGTCAGAACATCCTAATTCTATGATTCCTGCATTTGACCAAAGGAATGGATTACGGTAGGAGTTGTATATCAGGGATTTAATTATATTTAATATAAGCGTTTAGTTTGGAAATGATAAAAGATTCTTATGTATGGGAAGTACTGCTAGATCATATATTATAAATGAGTTAGGCTATAAGACTCATTTATTTTATGTGTTATATTATTTTAAGAAATCTTTAATTTCATAGAGGCTGTGTTATTTAATCTGTCAAGACTAATCACATAAATCATGTGAGTATATGGCTAGTGCCGTTAATACAGGTATTGTTAGGTTGAATTCTTAATTTTTTAAATTTTTTATTAAAAATTTTTTTTAATGTGTTATTTATTTCTGAGAGAGAGAGTGAGACAGCGTGAGCAGGGGAGGGTCAGAGAGAGAGGGAGACATAGAATCTGAAGCAGGCTCCAGGCTCTGCTAGCTGTCAGCACAGAGCCCGATGCGGGGCTCGAACCCACGAACTGTGAGATCATGACCCGAGCTGCAGTTGGACGTTTAACTGACTGAGCCACCCAGGTGCCCCATGAGATTGAATTCTTTAGCAGTGTTATCTTAAATCCTAGAACAGTAGTACTCATTTGCAGTTCAAGAAAAGATCTCTTTCCTCCCTTTTAAACATCACTGTCTGTTTCCTCAATCCCAAATCATCATTGTATTAATATAGTTGGGGTTCCAAAACAGAATATTATAGACTGGATTCCTTAAGCAACAAATTCATTTTGTTACACTTTTGGGGACAAGCAATGTAAGATCAAGGTATTAGCAGGTTTGGTGTCTGGTAGGGCTCTCTTCTCACATTGTAGATAGCCAGCTGCCCATTGTGTGTTCACATGACCTGTTTATATATGTATGAGGGAAGGGAGAGAAAGAGAGAAAGCTCTCTGGATAGAGAAAGAAAGCTCTCTTGTCTCTCTTTACAAGTATATTAATTCTGTTGTATCAAGGACCCAACCATATGACCTCATTTAATCTGAATTACTTCCTTATCAGCCCCATCTTCAAATATAGCCATACTGGGTGTTAGGGCTTTTACATGTGAATTGGGAGGTATACCTTCAGTCCATAACAGTTTTCAACAACAAAACCAGAATACGTTTGTTTTAAATCATTCTTTTAATAAAAAGTTTTTGGGCCACAGAAGTTTTAAGAACAACTTTGCCAGATGATAAGCTACAGTAACTAATGATGTAGTTACAGTAAGTTTCCCACAACAGGTCTATATTTCAGATGCTTTTCTAGTCCTTTTAAACACTCATTTACTATTAGAAGATGACTTTATATGTTATCCTCAAGGGAGTGCATTTTCAGAGTTACCTAGAGAAAAAGAACCAGTTGAGAGAAACAGAGAGATTGATTGATTGGTGGTTGATTTTAAGGAATTGGCCCATGTGATTATTGAGGCTCAAGTACCATAATTTATATGGTTGGGAGGCAGGCTGGAGATGTAAGAGCTGATGTTGCAGTTCAAGTCTAAAGGCAGTCTGCTGACAAAATTCCCTCTTTTTTCTAGGGAGATAAGTTTTTTTTTTTCTTCTTCTTCTTTTTAAAATTCTTATTTATTTTGAGAGAGAGGGGAAGGGAGAGAGAGAATCCCATGGAGGCTCCACTCTGTCAGCACAGAGCCGGATCAGGGCTTGATCCCATGAACCATGATATCATGACCTGAGCCAAAATCAAGAGTTGGCAGCTTAACTGAGTCACCCAGGTGCCCTAGTCTTTTCTTTGTTTTGCTTCTTAAACTTTTTTATGTTTAGTTATTATTGAGACAGAGAAACTGAGCATGTCTGGGGGAGGGCAGAGAGAGAGGGACACAGAATCTGAAGCAGGCTCCAGGCTCTAAGTTGTTAGTACAGAGCTCGACACGGGGCTCGAATCCATGAACTGTGAGATCATGACCTGAGCCGAAGTTGGACACTTAAACGACTGAGCCACTCAGGCACACAC